>NW_028135197.1:0-137870 GCF_964662115.1 Mustela nivalis
GGACTGTTCCCCACTGGCCCGCAGGTACATGGAAAGCACCCAGCATCATGAATCTATCACAGTACGCCAACGATGACAACAGAGATGGCTTCACCCATATCATCACACAGGTTTCAAATATAAGTGTGACCACACTGGGTGTTTGGGGACAACACAGCAAAAAGGGAATTCCCATGTTGCTGCTGTAGCAGCGTACGTTGCTGTGTATTAACCACGTCTTTGTTTTCCGTGTTCCGGCATGTTGACACGGGGCCTTGCTGACCATGGAGAGACAGCCCCTCCCCAAGATTAGTAAACCAGAGCCCACACACCCCACCACCTCCTCTACATGCTCTCACACTCTGGCCACTCCTGGCCTCCCCGCCTCCCAGCCACCTGGGGCTGCCCTGTGTGTCTCTTGAGACTTCCATGACTCCTGTTTCTAGAAAACCATGAGTGGGACAAGCTGCTTCTGCCTGATGGTCATTTCCTCCATCTGTGCATCCAACCACAGTGCACAGCCACAAAGCCTGGGCTCCCTTAAAGCATGCATGCCCCTTGGAGGGCGGCAGGCCAAGCCTCAGCTCCCAGAAGCAGCTCTGGTAGCTAAACAATGAGGCTCACACCTGGGAAGCAGCTGGGATGGGTCCCATTCTTAACTGGTCACATTCATGGCAGGTATTCTATGATGGTGGGAAATTTGGAGCAGCCTGGTGCAGGGGAAGGCACTCAGGGGAGCCCTGCAGCCCCCATCTAAGCATATCTCCCTAATGGACGAGCTGAGACACGACGGGGCCAAGGCCACAGGAGTGGTTTCCTCTCTCCCCGCCAGCCTGGGGCAGTGATGCCCAGCAAGGGAACCTCGGAGGTAAGGTCCACCTCCTCCATGGTGGTCATTCAGGGACATAGGCACAAAGCCACTTAACTATCTGAAGTTCGTGGCTTTCAGGAGCCTCTGGTAGTGCTTTCAGAAAGACCTGCAGGGGTTAATTACATTAAAAGTGTTATCTTCCTGACCTTTTTTTCATCTCATCACCTTGCCTTTTCTCCTGTTTTAAGATTCTTCCCTTTAAAGCCACCCTCAGCGCAGCACAAACCAGTTACTCAACGTTCACCCAGCATTCATTCAGCTTCCTTACAAACCTAGCCCTGTAGCACTTACACGTGGCTTCTGCTTATTCGTTCAGCAAATATGTTTTCCGTCCCAGTGCGGAAGATGCTCTCCGGGCCATGGAGAACTAGGACGGAACAAACCAATGATGCTGGTCTTCCTGGAGCGCACATTCCACAGAGGGACACTGCCGTGACTCATCCCCACTCCCCATGCTTCCAGCCCGGAAAGGATGTCCTTCACCTGGGACGTTCCTGATGTTTCAGGACTTTTCTTCTGGAAATGGTTGCCATCTACTGGGAATCTCTAAATTGACAGAGAGCAGGAACAAGGTCTTAATCTTCACATCCATCATGACGCCAAGGGCAACGATTATCCGCTGAATGAAGGAAGGGCGTGTCTTTCCACAGAAACACAACCAGTGTGGCCAAAGCAGGCACTGGACGTGCTTCAGTGAGTGATGGGGACATTTTCTCAGGGGACTTCCTGGCAGAGGACTTTGTAAATATTCACAAAGCCCCCATGTGTAACCCTGCAGTGGACCTGGGACCACCAAGGACAGGGGTGGGTGCAGTCATGGGGCTGTCCTCAGTGGGAATGAGAGTTCTCAGTGGGGATGTCCTTCTGGTCAGGGAGGTAAGAGAAGACTTCAAGAAGAAGTCTTGGGACCAAGACTTCAAGAAGAAGCCCCGTTCCTTTGGGGGGGGGGGACAGTTACTGATGTTGCCCAGAACAGTGGCCATGTAGAGACCCAGATGGATAGACCAAGGTGCCTCTAGCCACCTCCTACTGATAGTAGCCTGGCCGAGACCCTGCCCCAGCTCTCCATGTGGGTGCCCGGGCTGGAACTGGGGGCTAGGGGAGGGCCGAGGGTGCGCACCTACTGATAGTAGCCTGGCCGAGACCCTGCCCCAGCTCTCCATGTGGGTGCCCGGGCTGGAACTGGGGGCTAGTGGAGGGCCGAGGGTGCGCACCCAGCTGCTAACTCCAGCAAAGGGCTCACGTACACGGGCATTATGCTACACGCAGACCCAGTGGACCACCCCGGCCAGATCCCCATGGCACAGCGGTCCCCCTTGTTCAGAGCTTCCTGAAAAACACTTTTCCTTTGAAGTTAAAAACCCCAGGCTCAACTGTAACCAACCAGGGGAGGGAAAGACAGACTTTAAAAACTCCATGCTTTTTTTAAAAGTTTTAACAAACTTAAACTTCAGAAAAACTTCAACAAAATGCCTGTTCTCTTGAGGATGAAAAAGTGACCCCTTACCGGGTACATGATGACATGCAACTCTTCCCCCCACGTTTCTACCAGAAAAACCTCTCTGGATGTTTAGCATTGCAAACTCTTTCCAATAAGATTCCAAAAGTAAGTAACTGTGCCGTTTTGCGTGTCTGGGTCACCATTAGCTAGGAAAGTGCTATTTTGACTCTTTCTTTTCTTCACAAGAATTGGCTAATTACCATCTGCTTTTAATTGCACAAAGGTGACAAATGGGAAAACCATCAAAATCCTGAAGTGCCGCTCCACCGCCAATGCCTAAAATCCTCTCCTGCCCCCCTTGACCACACTGGATTCCACAGCTCTGGTTTGGGTCCTCACTCCATCACCACGGGATGCCCCATCTGTGCCCCCTGTGTAGTACATCCCGTGTGTGCCCGCCGGAGGCCAGCCCCACCTGCGCGGCAGCCGCATGGGCTTGGCAGGGACCACGCTCACAGGGATGCTTCCGCATCCACTCCACCTGCTTACGTGCGGAAGCTCCCACGTGGAAGGTTCGAACCGTGCCTAAATGCTGGTCTCCATGGAAACCCGACTTTCATGGTGCCAGGCTCCTATCCCACTATTTTCTTTTTTTAAAGAAGTTTACAGACTACAGCTTTCATTCTTCGTAGGGCATGAGCCTAAGGTTTCCGCTGACCGCCCGTGGTGCTCACATGAGATTGGTTTTCCTTCACTGTTTGGTGGCTCTTGGATTGTTAGTGCGTCCGTGTCTTGCGTGCGCGCTTGGAGAGTGGCGCTGTGCCGTATTTGTAGATACTGTTACTCTGGGGCATCTGTGTTCTTGGGCGAGGTGAAGAAAACATGGGGAGGGCATGAAATACTGAATTTCTGTGAAACTATTCCAAAGCTGCATTTGGAAAATTCATAATTTACCCTCATATCCAGCCAGTGAGAAAAACACCTTGGACCCAGAAATTATCTTCTTAAAAAAGGCGATCTCAAAGGAATGCAATAGAAATATACCATGATATATATTATATATGGGGCAATTTTAAATTTACTAGTAGCCACATTAAAACAAGCAATATGTGAAATTAACTTTGACAATGTATTTTCTTTAATTTAAGAGAGAGAGAAAGAGAGAACAGGCAGGGGAAGTAGCAGGCAGGGAAAGAACCAGATTCCCCACTGAGCAGGGAGACGGATCTGGGGCTCGATCCCAGGACCCTGGGATCATGACTTGAGCCGAAGGCAGAGGCTTAACCATCTGAGCCACCCAGACACCCCAATAATGTATCTTCTTTAGTTCCTTTTTGTGTTTGAAATAGCATCTCGGGGCGCTTGAGGGGCTCCATTTGTGAAGCGTCTGCCTTCAGCTCAGGTTGATCCCAGGATCCTGGGTGGGAGCCTGGCATTGGGCTCCCGGCTCAGCGGGGAGTCTGCTTCCCCCTCTCCCTCTGCCTGCTCATGCTCTCTCTCACTCTTTCTCTCAAATAAATAAATAAAATATTTAAAAAAATAGCATCTCGGGGTGCCTGGGTGACTCAGTGGGTTAAAGCCTCTGCCTTCGGCTCAGGTCATGATCCCAGGGTCCTAGAATCGAGCCCCGAATAGGGCTCTCTGCTCAGCGGGGAGCCTGCTTTCCCTCTCTCTCTCTCTGCCTGCCTCTCTGCCTACTCATGATCTCTGTCAAATAGATAAATAAAATATTAAAAAAAAAAAGCATCTCAAGTATCCAGTATACAAAAGTGTTGACATATTTGGTCTACTCTCTCACAGTCAGTTTTTGAACTCCAGCATGCATTCTAGAACACTTGACAGTTGGAACCAGCCATAAAGTAGCTCTAAGAGCCAGGAGCGGTGCTGAGAGAGAACTTGAAGTGGCCAGAGCCAGCTTCCCAGGAAGCACGTAGAGCATACTCCCATTTCTGAGAGTAATCTGAATTGTGTGGTCTGAGCACGTTTGCCATATTTTCCAAAACTCCAACAAATGAAAAACAGGGGTCCCAGATCTTTATTTGGCAGAAGGCCCAAATTCTGGGGCATCAGGGAAATGCATTAGGGATTTTCCTGCCAAATAAAAAGAAAGTTGATTGTTTGCAGTATGGAGGAATGCTTGGCAGCTTAGCATTAGGAAAATATCTCTTTCATCTTCCCTGGGGGGCGGGGTGGGCATCAACTCCCCAGGGCTCCATCCAATGCCTGCCCCCTTCTGCTATGCTCCAAGCTCTCTAGCCTCCTTGGCAGCCCTCAGAGGAAATGTGTCTCCTCCCCCACCTCAGTCCAGTCCCTTCCAGGTATTTTATCTGTTGTTCCTCATCTCCAAGACTGTTGCTCCATGGAGCTGGTCACTACCATTCACTCCTGCCCAGGCTTCTCCAGGAGGAATCCACCCTCAGGTCCTGGTCCCTCGACCTCTGACCTGACCCCTCCTGGCCCCCAGCCTCTGTCCAGGTTCACCTTCCTTTTTGCTCACCTGGATCACCGAACCGATCTCCTTGCTCGTCCCTCTCCAATCCTCACTTCTCCCCAGTTTGCCCCCCACACTGCTGCCAGGCTGAGTTGCAAAACATAGACCCACTCAGGTCACTTCTTTCAGCTTCCAGACACTTCTGGGCCCCTCCCTGTTGTCTACACAGTAGATTTTCAGCTCTCTCTATAAGTAGAACTCCAGTTCTCCTCAATGAGGTGTTACCAAGAGCCCCAGGCTGTAGAGCAGGTAAAGCGTGAGCTGCTCCGGGGGGCAGAGAGGCAGAGGAGGGGCTGGGACAGAGGCCTCTGGGCTGCAAAGCTGCCCACCGGGCCTGGGGCCCACGGTAGCTGCCGCAATCCTGGAGTGGGAAGCTCTGCTCCCAGCCAGACATGGAGGTCCTCATGGAAGCCAGGCGTGGCCACAGTCCTGATGTCTTCACGTGGTGTCCCGGCTGCCCCTAACTTTCATGCCAACAGCACCTTGCGTGGAACCCTCCTGACTGACAACCCAGATGAACTCATCTTCTGAACTGGGCCTCTCTCTTCTAGGGATTCTGTTAAAGTCACTAACCACTTGTCACGTCTGTGCCCCAGATGTGTTTCTCCTGGCAACGAGGTGGGCAAGGGCTCCAGATGAACTTCTAACCCTGTGCCACGATCAAGTTAAGACTGTGAGCACCAGGAATGCCCACTTGGACCTTCACCCTGTTGCTGGATTAATCAAAATGGGTAAAGAACCCTAAAGGTCTTCAGAGCATCTCCTAGAGGCCAGAGTCGCACCACATGTGAGCCCACCGTCCAAGATGTCACCCAGAACCAAAGGGCCTGACACCCAGAGAAGGAGGCAATGCAGGCACTTGCCCAGGGAAGAGAAAATGCATGTAGCCCTGCCATGCCCGGCTGATGGGTCTGCAGGGGCGCGGCTATGGGACCAACTCTTGTCCCTTAGTGCTTCAGGCCCAGCCAGGGGAGAATGCTGGCACCCACTGCACTCCCGTTCCCCTTCCTCAGTTCAGCCTCCAAGCCCAAGAGATCTGTGAATCCCCCAAGGGTTGGGAACGAGGGAGTTGACCCCCCCATGGCGCCTCTGCAGGCCTGATTCTTGCACTGGGCGGTGACCCAACAGAAGCTGTGCGCGTGCACAGGGGTTCCTGCACGCGCGCTCACTCCTCAGGTTCCAGGTTCTAAAGCTGTGTCCTGGCAACAGGCCCCGCATTGTGCTCTAGGCCTTCAGCCGTGACTTGGCAGCTGAAGGAGAGCGCTGCGAGCCTAGTTCGCTATCCTCAGCGTCTGACCTTACCGGACTGCTCTATGGGCAACTCCTTGAGCAGGCCATGCCCCTCCCCCCATCCCCGGGCTCTGCGGGGTCCGCACCTGCCAGGAGGGCTGGTCCGCCCCCACCGGGCTCACTGTGGCCGCAGACAACTCTTGGAGGCCAGGGCTCACCCGGCGGTCCACGCCCCGGGGTCCACTCACAGGCGGTCTTCCAAGTACCCGGCAAGTTGGCATCCGCGCTCCGTCCTAGCAGCTTGGAGAAGGTACTCAGGGACCCTGGCGACCCCGCGCTTTCTTCTGGGGCTTCTTACCTCCTCCTGTAGGTGGGGCTGCCGGCTGAAATCAGTGCTGTCAGATGCCAGATCACAGATGTCCTGCCGCTGCCGCTCCGAGTCCATCGAGGACACGGTCACCCCCTGTCTGCTGCAGAAGCGGGTCATCACTGGGCTGCGGCCCTCAACACCCAGAAATGACCATGGTGACTCCACAGCGGAGCAGGTGTGCAGAAATCCCAGACAGAGCGGCAAAGGGACAGCCCAGATAGAGACTCACAGAAAGGACCCTAAAGGCACTGAGGCCCCACAGGGGGCATTTAGGCACCTGGGGGTCCACGGAGGCCTCTCTCCCTTTGTGCCCAGGCCTGGGCCTCTGCCGAGAGCCGTCCCCCGGAAAGAGAGCTCAGAAGACCCATACAGTAAGAAGTCCCCCAGCTCCCACAGGAGCTCCTGCCCCACTCGAAATGCCATCACCAGTTCTTACAGTTCCACCAGGGGCTGCCACCTGGTCCAGAAAAAGAGGCGTCTGGCCACAAGTCAGGCCTCGCAGCCCCCGAGGTCCCCCAAAAAAGTCAGCCAAGAGAGCCTCTTGTGTCCAGCCAGAGTGCCTGCACTCTGCCAAAAGAACCAGCCGGAAAAGGCTGCCGATACCACCACGGGGCAGAAGGCAGCGCAGAGGAACTATTCATCCCCAGCTGACTGTTCCAGGCCCCGAAAACGCAAGTTTCCTCTGCTGCCACACAGGCGAGGGGAGCCTCTGAGGCTGCCATCACCCCCTGAGCCGGGGTTTCGAGTGACGGTTGAGGACCTGGACCGGGAAAGAAAAGCTGCTCTCCAGCGCATCCAAGATGCTCTTCGAGGGGACACAGAGGCCACCTGCAGCTGTGGCCCAGCTAGCCCATCCAGTGCCTTGGCCCTGCCTGCTGCAGTGGCTGCTCCGCTGCCAGCCTCTGACTCCCAGGTCACCTCCAGGGACTGCTCCAGTTCTTCCCAGCCTCTCCCTTTGGGGTCTCACCCTGGCTGCAGTGGGAGCAACGTTGCATCTACCCAGGCCCCCTCGATGCCGTCCGGGGACATCACAGCCTCAGTCACAGTCCCCCCAGGGCTGCCTGCACTGCCTGGAGGTAGGGGCAACCCGGGATCCACTGCCCAGGCCCCACTCTGGGCTGTTGGTGGGCAGTGGCCCGGAGCCAGCACCCTTCAAATCTCTCCCGCGCATGGACAGCCGGCAGCTCAGGCTCCAGACCCACTCCAGGCCCTGAGCACGGCAGTAGTCCAGCTGTCCTTGGGCAGTGGCACCCAGGTAGGTTATGTGGTTCCCTTACCCACATCTGCCTCCCGGGGGACCCGTGCCAGTGCCCAGCCAGGCTCGGTAACCTCCTCTGCTGTCCTCGCCCCTGGCGCAGCTGCTGCCCCTGGCTTGACAGCGGCCCCCCAGTTGCCCAGCGCTGTGCCCAATGCTGGGCCCAACAACCAGCACCCCGGCCCCCCAACTGGCACCACAATGCCGGCCCCCATCAGCATGGGGCTTTCGGCAGCACCCACAGTTTTGGGGAGAGGAGATTATGTTGCAGGCCTGTGCACCAGATTAGGGGCTCTCTGCATCACAGCAGCAACAAGCAGGGCCCCAAATGGCCCACAGGGCTCCAGGGCAAGCCTGGGCCCAAACACAGGGGGCCGCCCATGCCAGAGCACCTTGTCGGGGACCGCTGGAGCCAGCACGACGAACCAGCCTGTGTCGGGAGCCCCGAGTTTCCCTCCCTTCAGTCACATCCCCAGGAACCTGAGCCGGAAGAGGTCCAGATCGGACGGCTACAGCACTTCCAGCAAGGCCGCCTTCAGGGATGGGAGCATCCTGGCCTTTCCTCCTAGTGGCTCCACGTCTCTGGTCAGCAAGGCCCAGAGCAGCCTTGCCACCAAGACCCCCTCATCCCCTGCCCTGCGACTGATTAAGTGCAAAAGACCTGCAACATGTAATAATCCATCTTCGGCCACATCACAGTCCACTGCAGCTGCCCCTGGCTTGGCGGTTGCCGCCCAGGTACTTGGCACCGTGTCCCATGCTGGGCCCAAAAGCCAGCACCCCGGCCCCCCAATTGGGACCGCAATGCAGGCCACCATCAGCATGGGGCTTTCGGCAGCACCCCCAGTTTGGGGGAGAGGGGATGATGTTGCCGATCTGTGCTCCAGATTTGGAGCACTCTGCATCTCAGCATCAACGAGCAGGGCCCCAGGTGGCCCGCAGGGCTCCAGGGCAAGCCTGGGCCCGAACACAGGGGGCCGCCCACGCCAGAGCACCCTGTCGGGGACCACGGGAGCCAGCACAACGAACGAGCCTGTGTCGGGAGCCCCGAGTGCTCCTCCTCCTAGTCACATCCCCAGGCACAAGACCAAGGGGAGGTCCAGATCGGAGGGCGGCACTTCCAGCAAGGCTGCCCACGGGGACGGGGGCGTCCTGGCCACTCCTCCTAGCACCATCGCCTTTGTGGTCAGCACGGCCCACACCAGCCTTGCCACCAAGACCCCCTCATCCCCTGCCCAGAGATTGACTAGGTGCAGAAGAGCTTCAGCGGGCAACAAGATATCTTCCTGCACATCCCAGCCGACTGCCGCTGCCCCTGCCTTCACAGCGGCCCCCCAAATGCCCAGCACTGTGTCCCATGCTGGGCCCAACAGCCAGCACACCGGCCCCCAAACTGACACCACAATGCCGGCCACCATCAGCATGAGGCTTTCGGCAGCACCCCCAGTTTTGGGGAGAGGGGATGATGTTGCCGATCTGTGCTCCAGATTCGGGGCACTCTGCATCTCAGCATCAACGAGCAGGGCCCCAGGTGGCCCGCAGGGCTCCAGGGCAAGCCTGGGCCCGAACACAGGGGGCCGCCCACGCCAGAGCACCCTGTCGGGGACCACGGGAGCCAGCACAACGAACGAGCCTGTGTCGGGAGCCCCGAGTGCTCCTCCTCCTAGTCACATCCCCAGGCACAAGACCAAGGGGAGGTCCAGATCGGAGGGCGGCACTTCCAGCAAGGCTGCCCACGGGGACGGGGGCGTCCTGGCCACTCCTCCTAGCACCATCGCCTTTGTGGTCAGCACGGCCCACACCAGCCTTGCCACCAAGACCCCCTCATCCCCTGCCCAGAGATTGACTAGGTGCAGAAGAGCTTCAGCGGGCAACAAGATATCTTCCTGCACATCCCAGCCGACTGCCGCTGCCCCTGCCTTCACAGCGGCCCCCCAAATGCCCAGCACTGTGTCCCATGCTGGGCCCAACAGCCAGCACACCGGCCCCCAAACTGACACCACAATGCCGGCCACCATCAGCATGAGGCTTTCGGCAGCAACCCCAGTTTTGGGGAGAGGGGATGATATTGCCGATCTGTGCTCCAGATTTGGGGCACTCTGCATCTCAGCATCAACGAGCAGGGCCCCAGGTGGCCCGCAGAGCTCCAGGGCAAGCCTGGGCCCGAACACAGGGGGCCGACCACGCCAGAGCACCCTGTCGGGGACCACGGGAGCCAGCACAATGAACCAGCCTGTGTCGAGAGCCCCGAGTGCTCCTCCTCCTAGTCACATCCCCAGGCACAAGACCAAGGGGAGGTCCAGATCGGAGGGCGGCACTTCCAGCAAGGCTGCCCACGGGGACGGGGGCGTCCTGGCCACTCCTCCTAGCACCACCGCCTTTGTGGTCAGCACGGCCCACACCAGCCTTGCCACCAAGACCCCCTCATCCCCTGCCCAGAGATTGACTAGGTGCAGAAGAGCTTCAGCGGGCAACAAGATATCTTCCTGCACATCCCAGCCGACTGCCGCTGCCCCTGCCTTCACAGCGGCCCCCCAAATGCCCAGCACTGTGTCCCATGCTGGGCCCAACAGCCAGCACCCCGGCCTCCAAACTGACACCACAATGCCGGCCACCATCAGCATGAGGCTTTCGGCAGCAACCCCAGTTTTGGGGAGAGGGGATGATGTTGCCGATCTGTGCTCCAGATTTGGGGCACTCTGCATCTCAGCATCAACGAGCAGGGCCCCAGGTGGCCCGCAGGGCTCCAGGGCATGCCTGGGCCCAAACAGAGGGGGTCGCCCACGCCAGAGCACCCTGTCGGGGACCACGGGAGCCAGCACAATGAACCAGCCTGTGTCAGGAGCCCCGAGTGCTCCTCCTCCTAGTCATATCCCCAGGCACAAGACCAAGGGGAGGTCCAGATCAGAGGGCGGCACTTCCAGCAAGGCTGCCCACGGGGACGTGGGGGTCCTGGCCACTCCTCCTAGCACCACCACCTTTGTGGTCAGCACGGCCCACACCAGCCTTGCCACCAAGACCCCCTCATCCCCTGCCCAGAGATTGACTAGGTGCAGAAGAGCTTCAGCGGGCAACAAGCCATCTTCCTGCACATCCCAGCCCACTGTCGCTGCCCCTGCCTTCACAGCGGCCCCCCAAATGCCCAGCACTGTGTCCCATGCTGGGCCCAACAGCCAGCACCCCGGCCCCCAAACTGAAACCTCAATGCCGGCCACCATCAGCTTGGGGCTTTCGGCAGCACCCCCAGTTTTGGGGAGAGGGGATGATGTTGCCGATCTGTGCTCCAGATTTGGGGCACTCTGCATCTCAGCATCAACGAGCAGGGCCCCAGGTGGCCCGCAGAGCTCCAGGGCAAGCCTGGGCCCGAACACAGGGGGCCGACCACGCCAGAGCACCCTGTCGGGGACCACGGGAGCCAGCACAATGAACCAGCCTGTGTCGGGAGCCCCGAGTGCTCTTCCTCCTAGTCACATCCCCAGGCACAAGACCAAGGGGAGGTCCAGATCGGAGGGCGGCACTTCCAGCAAGGCTGCCCACGGGGACGGGGGCGTCCTGGCCACTCCTCCTAGCACCACTGCCTTTGTGGTCAGCACGGCCCACACCAGCCTTGCCACCAAGACCCCCTCATCCCCTGCCCAGAGATTGACTAGGTGCAGAAGAGCTTCAGCGGGCAACAAGATATCTTCCTGCACATCCCAGCCCACTGCCGCTGCCCCTGCCTTGACAGCGGCCCCCCAAATGCCCAGCACTGTGTCCCATGCTGGGCCCAACAGCCAGCACACCGGCCCCCAAACTGACACCACAATGCCGGCCACCATCAGCATGGGGCTTTCGGCAGCACCCCCAGTTTTGGGGAGAGGGGATGATATTGCCGATCTGTGCTCCAGATTTGGGGCACTCTGCATCGCAGAAGCAACGAGCAGGGCCCCAGGTGGCCCGCAGAGCTCCAGGGCAAGCCTGGGCCCGAACACAGGGGGCCGACCACACCAGAGCACCCTGTCGGGGTCCACGGGAGCCAGCACAACGAACCAGCCTCTGTCGGGAGCCCTGAGTGCTCCTCCCTCTAGTCACATCCCCAGGCACCAGACCAAGGAGAGGTCCAGATCGGCCGGCGGCTTTTCCAGCAAGGCTGCCCACGGGGACGGCGGCGTCCTGGCCTCTCCTCCTAGCACCACCATTTTTGTGGTCAGCACGGCCCACACCAGCCTTGCCACCAAGAACCCGTCATCCCGTGCCCAGCACCTAAGAGGACGTAAAAGAGCTGCACCGTGCAAGAAACCATCTTCTCCCCCATCATAGCCCACCTCTTAAGGGCCTAAAGGGAGAGGCTTGGCTGAGCCAATAACTACCTGGAGACATATCTAGTGGTGTACTTCCACCTTCCAACATTGGGAAAACTTCCCAATCCCTGACCTACCATTTTTAAGGAAGGTGGGGGCCTGAAGCCTCGTCTGTGATCCCAGGGGCCATGGGCCTTCGGACAGTACACGGTAATCGGGTCCCTTGGGCCTCCAGTCCCACAGCTCCTGGGACTCCTGCCGCTGCCCACAGATTTCCCCTCCCCTCTCCCCACGTTCCTCTCAGAACCTTTAGGTAGTGTTCATTTCATTAATAAAAGCCTGTTCTAGTTTCTCTGCATAGCTCTCTTGAGTCTCCTCTGTGGGTCATGTGGGCAAAAGTTGGGGGCCGAATGGAGGCTGGCATGGGAAGCCAGACGCCACCGTTTCCAGGTTCCCGTGGCCCAGCGGAGCGGGTAGGGCTGGAAGGACAGACCCTTGAAGAGTGAGAGTAGGTTTTCCGTTTTGGGGATGGGCCTGGGAGAACACTGGCCTGGGGAGGGCAAACTGGGGAGACTCACCCTTGCCTATTGGAAGCGCTGCTCCTCTCTCACTGGGGACCCCACGGAATCTTCTTGCTTCACAGCCCTAGGGCGATGTAAAGACACTCCTGGCCTAGAGTATGGGTCTGGCATCCACGACTGTGGCTCAGGGCAAAGGAGGACAGCTTTGCCTTGAGGGTCTGACAGCTCCCTGAGCGGTGAGTGACATCCCACTTCATACAAGCACCAGGCCTCCCTCCGTGCATCTCTTCCCTCTGCCAGGCATTTGGGGGCCCCTTCCGGATGGCACTCAGGAGAAGAATGAGGAAGAAACAAGTCACCTGGGAGAGGGAGGGAGCAAGGACGACGCTGAAAGTACTGTCACCCCCAAAACTCCTCAGTCCCATATTGATTAGATACAAGATCACAGACAACGAACGAGGAGGTTATACATTAGTCTTGGGTCTTGTAGGTCAACCAGAAGGAATGGGAGTCCTACATCGACCATAGTCTTGCCGGTAAACAGAGTAGGCTGTGCCTGGCCCAGCAGCATGGAATTTTTGGCGGAGAAAAACTCACTCATATGTTTTTAGCTAAGTTTTATCAAGGCCTGAGACAAAATTAAGGAGAAATTATGCCATAAACTAGAAATTCCCAATCTATCAGGGTAGCACACCCATCAAGGACAACACAATTATTAGTAGATCAGAACATTCTGCGGGTACCGCCCATTATCTGTGTTGAATAAATGGAAGATAACAAGAGTCAGGTGGAGCTCTCTACTACTTTGTTGAATCCTTAAAAGGGACACTTGAAAACAGGTGCCAGAAGCAGTAGGAAGCCTGATACCTTCGAAATTCACCAGCGGATAAGAAAGGCAAGCATCCTAACTGCACCCCTCCTCTGTTTCAGTGCATTGCTGCAAGAAAAACTTTAGAAATTTCCTTTGCTTTTTTTGGATAGCCCAGATATCCATTACACACTCCTTGTAAAACCCCTCATCCAAGATCCACTCCACTAAGGAGCACACTCCCAAAGCAAGAGTTAGCTACACTCCCAGTCTAAAATTATTTACTCCCCTAATTGAAATATTTACTGAATCTGAACAACAGTGTAACCACTTTATAGTTGTCATATCCTTTTATGAGGTCAAGAAGAACACAGAATTGCCTAACTAGACGAGAGCCTAGAACAGTATCATCAAAACCAAGTATTCAAGGAAAACACCCACCAACTGTTCAAAAGTACAAGGTCACGAGTATAAAATAAAGGGCAGCTGTCCTAAGACCATATGCTAATGAAGCCATGTCCTGTATTTATTGTACATGGAGTTTGGGGCTTGTCAAAACAAAGCCCTCCTGCCCACCAACCCAGGTTCTTCCTTGTGGCTGATGGCATCTTGTTAGAAAACATCTTAAATTTTTAAAATGCCCATCACCTGCTGCCAAACAAGCCTGATAGTTTCAAGTGAACTGAGCTACACCACATAGTTCTGAGCATGGACGGTTTTAAGAAATAAAGTGGAATCCTCAAAAAATTCCACAGGGAGTGAGCAGTCAATCTAGATAACTTTCCATCTGCCCAAGCTCAGACATAATCTTTAAAAAAAATTAGTTTTACATGGCTTTCTGGTTTGTTGACACAAGTAACTTAATAAAATTGTTTTGCTAAAACCCTGATTTTTTTCCCCTTTGAACTCACACAGTATCTACATATTCCATTAGTTGCTTTTAATACTTCACTTGTCCTTTAAAAAAATCTTTTAAAAGGAAGAGAGGGGTGTAAAGATATGCAGGTAAATACAATAAGTGCTTTTCTCTAAATAAGCTGCCAGCATGTTCATTGCTGTATTGCTTTTATTAGTAAAATATTGGAAGCACCTTAAATAGTTTTCATGAGGGAACTAGCTAAATAGTTATTGATATATAAAGGACTGCAATACAACTATTTTTTTTTAAGTAGCTCTATCTGTACTATCATGAAAGATTTCCATTACAGCATTCAGTGAAAAAATTAAGTGACAGAACAACATGTATAAATGTGAAACCATGAATGTAAAAAACAAAAATATATTTGTGTGCTTGAAAGTTTGAAAGGATTTTACCAATATCTGAGAAAGAGATGGATAGAAGGGAATTACTTTTTGCTGTATACCTGTCTATGATATTTGTTTTTACTACAAGTAAGAATCAGATTGTAAAATAAAGAAAAATGTAAACCTAGAAAAAATCTCTAAGTGCACAAAAGATATACATAGGAAAATGGATATTTATATTTTCCAGTATGCTTTTTAAAATCTACTATCTAGAATTTTATATCATGGGACATATTATATATATGTAATTTCAATAAAGTAAATTTTCTAAAAAAAAAAAAAAAAGAGTGCATGCAGAGGGGGCAGAGGGAGAGAAGGAATCTCAAGCAGACTCCATTGAGCGTGGAGCCCAATGCAGAGCTCAATCCAACGACCCCGAGATCATGACCTGAGCCAAAATCAAGAGCTGGACACTGAACAGACTGAGACACCCAGGCACCCCCCAGAGGCAACTTTAGATCCTTATCAGTGACCCTGAGCCAGCATGTATCACCCTCAAAGTCACCCCACCCTGGACTCTGCAAACTGCTTCTCTGTTCACTAGGTGGCTGGGAGCTGAACTCTGTTGCATGAGCTATGGACACGTATACACTCATTCACATGCAGAGACGATCACACTCACAGGCAGACACACATGATCACATACGTACACACACGACCCACATGCTCACTTGGAGATACACGTGTACATGTACACACATGTCCCCATGCACTAACACACAGACACAAACACACGGGTATGTGCATGTTCACGCTCACACACACATGATCAAAGTCACACACACCGGCACCTACTCAGAGGTCTGTCCAGCTCCACAATACAGACAGGAGGGTGGGTCTTGTGGGCATCCTGAAGGCTGCGGAGGCCCCTCCCTCCAGAGCCCAGGCTTTGTTCCCCCATCTGTGCTGCCTTTAATGCTCTCAGGTTTAAACCCCCTTGGCTGGAGGACAGCTGGACAGTCAGTGCTCACTCTCAGGTGAGTCCTTCTGTCCCGGGTGACCCGTTTGGCCGGGTCAATGCCCTCCAGGAGACCCACGCCTGCTGCCTTGGGAAGTTGTTCATTTGGGCTTCACGATGGGAGGAAGCTGAACAATCATAAGAATGCGTTTCTGCAAATTTTGGATTTACCTAAAGACACAAGCATGTGCCTATTAGGCATGGGGGAAATTATCAGCGAATGTTTTAAAAGAACCAATAAAAAGGAAAATATCATTGCTCGTTGTTTTTTATGGATCCTAATGTTTCTTTCTTTTTTGTTTTCTAATGGAAACATCAACAAACTCCCCTCCTAGATGCCGGCCACTAACTGACACAGTCAGCACACGGTAATGCAGGCACGCGGGTACCCGCCTGTCATAATTCATCTTCAAAACTGAAATTGGCCCAACAAAGAGCACAAAATCACTGCAAAGAGCAGATTCAATAAAAAACCGATTTCACTCTCTTTTCCAAAGCAACAAGCCGGGGACGGGAGCTCTTAAGTACATATCAGGTCGCTTCTCCGATTGCCACTCCCACCCCAATTTGATGAATTCTCAGCTATTTACTGAGGACCTACTCCACTGGAATCATTAGTTAGGTACTGGAGGAAAGCAAAGTTTGAGGCAAATTCCCCATGGCCAGGAAGCACAGTCAGGTGGGGAAGGAGATAAGTTACACTGTTATGAAAGCCCCAGAAGAGAGGCAGTGTGGGTGACTCCTGCCAGGGAATCAGGGAGGGCTTTATGGAGGAGGTGGCATTTACACGTGATGGAGAGGCAGGAAGAGGGTGGGCAGGAGCTCAGACTAGCACGGGGGCAGATTTAGCGGAGTGCAGGGGGTAGTGCGGGAGCGTGCAGAAAGGCAGGTGGAAGGTCCCTGATTGTGGAAGAAGCAGGTGTTGAAATTTGTAGGTGAAACCTGAGCCCCCTTCCCCTCCTACGGTATGGTAGGACAGCAACCTGCCCCCTGCCAGGCCCTGGGTGGTCCAGCTCCCTTGGCTGCAGGCCTGCCCCCAGGAGCCCAGAAGGGCAATGCAAAGGACTCAGCCAATGCTGCTAATCAGAGGAGGCGGGGGCGGGGGGGGGCCTGGGGGGGCTGTCACTGGGGTCACTGCTCACATGGGGCACAGGCCCCACAGTCAACCCCACAGCAGATGGCTCCCGGCGCTTCCAAGGCAAAAGGTTTTGGAGCATTTACTGTTCAGTGATTCTCTCCACCTCTGCTGCTGACATTCCCCTCCTTGAATGTTCGAATGTGCCAGGAAGAGACACTGAAGAGAAATGTTCAGGGGCACAGGAGGGAAATGCTAATGAGAGCCACAAAGCAGAATCCCAGGGAAGGGGAAGTCTCCTGAAGGAGTGGCAACCTGGTTGCTCCCTAACAGGGAAGTCAATTTGGTGACTGGGCAAGAGACTGTCAGAAAAGCGGGGCCCGGGGAACAGAGGCCGGGTGGCAGCCAAGGGTGGTGGGAAGGAGACCCACGCTGGTGCAGGTCTGCTCGCCCGCCGGCCATCCAGACCTCCAAGGGGTATTTGCTAACAGACCGACTGACTGTGGGGAAACTAGGGGTCACAGCTTCTCTGCAGGGGAAGGCAGGTGCTGCTGGGACCTTTCCGTCTCGGAGGATCTTGGCAACATGTGGAATGTGTCCCTCAGGAACGCCCCACCTACACCTGTGGCTCTCACCTTTCTGGGGCAGAAACCCGGACTTGGGGGATCTGGGAGATATTTGCCCTTTCCCTCCCCATGCACATTCCACCTGTTGCCCACTCCGTGTGTCCCCTCTGCTTCTCCTGCGTTTCTCTGCTCCCCCTACCCCACCCAACGACCCCATGGTTTCCTCTGGGACAGACTGAATCTCCAGTTTGGAGGATTCACTGCCTCATTCTAGATCTTATTTCTCAGCCTTCCCCCAGCCCCATGCCCCTCCCAAGACCCCCAGCCCCATCCCCCCACCCCACAGCCCCTCCCCCCAGCCCTTGCCCAGGCACCACAGCCCCTCCCCCCCACCCCACAGCCCTTTTCCCAGGCACCACAGCCCCTCCCCCATCCCCAGAGCCCTTCCCAGGCACCAAAGCCCCACCCCTGGCCCCATGCCCTTCCCAGGCCCTCAGCCCCTCCCCCCACCCCACAGCCCTTCCCCCCAGCCCTTGCCCAGGCACCACAGCCCCTCCACCCCACCCTAAAGCCCTTTCCCAGGCACCACAGCCCCTCCCCCATCCCCAGAGCCCCAAGGCCAGGCCCTGCTCCCTCCCTGCCCTTGGGAGGGAGGTGCACCATGGTGGTCCACATGGGTGGACCATGTGACCTGTCTGGGCTAATGAGCTATTCTTGATGCAATGCCTCCGGAGGCTTGCCACGTCCTTGTGCCCTGGAGTTGGGCAAGCTTTCATTCCTGGGATCCCCCAAGAAGGTTATGCACCAGGCAGAGGCGTCACTTCAGATATGGCCTCTGCAGAAAGCTGAGGAAAAGACCCAAGTCTATTCAGGAGCCTAAAGAATGCCCCGCTCGCCCGCCCCAGAATGAGGGTAGCCCAGATCAGCTGTAGCGAGGTGAACCCGCAGAGCCCTGGTCATGAGAAGAAATAGCCTTTGTCTCAAGTCACGGAGGGTCGGATGCTTTGTTACATGGCGTGGCTGCTCTGTTTGCGGGCTGGTGCAACCCTGGTCATCCAAGCTCCCCCCCTTCCTCCTTAAGCCCAACTGTCATAGGGATGCTCGCTGTAGCAGGAAAGACTTCCCCATGAGAGAGATTCTGACTTTCTTCCAGAGGCTTATTCCTTAGTTCACGTGCCAACATACGGAGATCCATGCTCAGCCTTAGCAGGGGCGACAAGAGGCAAGAGCGGGGTGGTTCTGCAGGAGGCTGAGACATACGCCCTTTCTTCGAGAGTGAGAGAGCAGGGCCAGAAGCCAGCAATCACATGGCAGGGTACCGGCCAAGTTTCTGACCCAAGAGCAGACCACGGGGAGACAAAGTCATCATTCTGCAGATGCCCGTGTTTCTTCTTAAAGACAAATTATCTCTATTTTTTAAAAAATCCCCAGTAATTACGAGTATCCCTTCTTCTGCACACACCGCATGAGCCAGTGAGGAACTGGAATGCAACACAGCCTTCCCATATGTCAGTACCAGTTACGCCTTCTTTTAAAGCGTGTTCTGTGCATCCTTCTGGAAGGAGGTGAATGAAATGTTCTTGTAAATGGACAAACGATTCACGGGATCATGACTACTTCTCACCAGCTGCATCAATTCTAGGCAGCGATGGGACTTGGTGAGATATTATTTACAACTTGTTAAAAACACTCCTTGAGACACTTCGGGCCTTGTTTGGTCCTGGTGAGCTCAGCTGCACGTGGCTGGGATGGCAGTCGGCCGAAACTGGTCCTCCCGGCACACCCACGCTGCCTGGGCCCAGAGGAACTGCATGCCGGCATGGGGAGGTTTCTGGAACTCTTTCCTCTGAGAGGGAGGACGGGGAAGCCTGAGACATGCACGGGACTTTACTGGGCCATCAACGAGGCATTCGATCAGGCATCGATCCAAGTGACATTCTGTCTGGTGATGGGGTCACAGCTACACAGGGCAAAGGACAAACACACAGTCCTGCTCTCAGGTTGCCTATGGTCTCACAGAGATACGGTTCCCCGTCTATTAGGTAGTCTTCAGGAAAGAAATGACCTGGCTTGCCTGTCCCTTAATCTCCTCCTCCGTCAAATTATGAAAATGAAAATGGTCATCACATCCCAGGACGGTGGGGACAGCCATGTCAGCCAACACATGTCCACCATACCCCCTTGTTCCCTGAGAGGACCCTGAGCTTGTTGGGGCGGCCATGCTTCCTGATGATGGCTCACCTTCTCAGGCTCCCTGCGGCCACGTGGGCCACGCGCCCCGGTTCCTGTCCGTGAGCACAGATAGAAATTTTGGTGAGCGCATTCCTTTCTGAGTAAAAGGACAAAGTTTCGCGAGAGACGCTGCTCATTTGCCTTCTCTCCAGAAACACCTGAATGGAACCTCTGACCACGTGGGACCAAGGGGACAGTGACGGGCTGGAGGGGCCTTGGGCTCCGGACGTGCTCCTGGGCACCTGTCAGCCGTGTTCTACTTAGTTCCAGACAGCTCTTGCTTCAGCAGCTGTCTCACGGGTGAACGTGCTCTGGACAGTGTGAGCCCACAGACTGCAAGGTGTGCAGGAAGTACTCCTTGGGGCCGCACTGTGTGGTTACTGATGCCGTGAGCACCCAGGACGGTGGCGTGGTGAGCGGGTGCGGACGCCAGATGCTTCACGGGGTCTGCAGTCCCAGCCAGTGCCACGGGCTCTGAGCCTCAGAGGTCTTTCCAGGCGGACCCCTCTGCTCCTCCCAGCTGTCCTGCCCTCCACGGGGCTTCTACATTGGCCGTTCCAGGAGGATCCAAGCCGGAGCCCTGGCTTCCGTCCTGCACGAATCGTCCGCCTCGCTTATTTCCAATGGGGGTCTGCTCCCAGCTCACTCCCAGATGAGAACCTCCCGGAGGGACCCCTCACCATCAGTAGCCCCTTGACGTTCCCGTCCTTCGGGCCCGAGTGCCGACACTGCCACGGACATTTCAGCAAGGCCTGGGGAGACACAAAACATACCTCACTTTCAAAAATTCAATCCTAAGAAAAAAAAAAGAACCATGCAATGTTTGCTTTTTTACTGTGATATATTCTTGTTAACTTCAATATAAAAATGTTTTAACTTCCCTGCTGATGGAAAGAATTAATTGTATTCGAGGAAGATGCTGGGTGTTCAGCCGCAGTTTTGCGCGCCCCCTCAGAGGGCGTTCGGGAGCTCCCTGTCCTGTCGTCCATGGGACGTGGGTGCCCTCCTGTGACCCCTTGTTCCACACACCGTCCCGTCCTCATGGAGCGTCGTACCTCCCTGGCCACTGGCAAACTCCCGGGTGTGCTCCCGTCTGAGAGAGCCCAGCAGGCCGGCTGTGCTAACCGCTTCGGCCTCTGGTCCCACCACACACCTGTCAAGCACAGGGAACATTCTGTTCATCGTGGAAGGCTTCCAGTTACTCGTGTGTGACCAACGATCCCCACACCTAGAGACCCCTCCTCCCGAGGGGGACAGGTGCCCCAGGAGCAAGCGGGCACCAGCTGCCTGGACGCGCCTCGGTACCACAAGCGGGGAGGCGTGAGGACAAAGAGAGCGTCTGAGAACGGATGTGCCGGCCGGTGACGTCCCCACGCACCCTCGCAAGCCGTCTCTGCCCCGCACCCGAGTGTGGAGGTTGAGGCTGGGGCAGGAGGGCAGGGAGGGACCTGCTTGCTGCTGGGAGGGACCCGGCACGGAGGGACCCGTCTCCCGCTCCCCGTCCCTGGTATTTCTTATCCCCAACCCCACACGGGAAACAGAGTGCTTGGTGTTCATTCTGAGCGCAGGTCAGTGGTCTGTACAGGAAACCGGGATGGGCTCTGGTGTTGGCCACATCCCCCCAGAGCCACTTCTGTGTCTCCCACTCTCAGGGGCCCAGCAGAACAAGGGGGGCTCTAGGTGTCTCCCCCAAGCCCCTCCCCTCGGCCCTCTGGAGGGGCAGGCTGCCCTCCGGGATCTGTCCATGGCTGTGGGCTAAGTGTCCGAGGTCTAACAGCCCCTCGTCTGCCATTAAGAGCTCCGTTATGGGAGCCTTCATAGCAGGTGTCATTGAACAGACATTAAGACCCAACTGGCCATGGTTAAGAGGACCATTAGCACATGCCTGATGTTTGCCCTGACAAAGGGTGACCCAGCCAAGCACTCATGTGATAATGGGCTGGGAAACACTCCCTGGGGCGAAGAAACAGGATGGGGGGGGCGGGAAGGGCACGCCCTGCCTGGGGCCCTCAGAGCATCTGAGGACTCTAAGTCAGCCTCGCCCTGGCCTCCCTGGGTCTCTGGCGCTCGACCAAGGAGGTGGGGACCGCTGCCTGCCCCACCAGCCAGAGCATGCTCCGGGGAAGCCTGCCTTGTGACGGCAGGACAAAGGGTCACGCTGCCTCAGTTTCCCCTGAGCTGACGGGTCTTTGGGAGCCGAGACCAGCGTCAAAGCGAGCTGAGCTCATTTATGCTTCTGTGGGTCTGAAGGGGGCAGGCCCGTCAGGGCACCGACACCCCACCTCCAGCAGAACTGTGCATCCGCATAGGTGGCCGGCCCCACCAACCCACTCTCCCACCTGCAGCCTTCCATGACCAGGAGGCGGCGCAGTGTGGGGTGCAGATGGGCGCTTTGGGTTCAGGTCTCCCTGGGTTCGACGCCCAGCTCTGCCCCCTGCGAGTCAGGCTCCTCTTTTCTGTTCCCTTGGGGCGCTGCGCATACCATCCCTCTGGCCGCCCAGTTCCCTCTGCTCTGTGTTCATGCCTGCACCTGCTGGAGAGTGGAGAGCCCAGGGTCTCCTGGACCCTGCCACTCCCCAAGGGAGCAGACACCCCCTAAATCACGTTCCATCCATGAAGGTCCTTCCCCTGGGCCACGCCCGATGGCGAGCACAGCCGGAGACTATCCGCAAAGCCACCAACCTGCCCGCTGACCAGACCTTGAGCCCCCACCTGCGTACCCAGCCCCGGCCATGCGCTCAGCTCACTCCTGCCATGCTTTCTGCTCCCAGCGCCCCAGGTACCACTTCCTCCTACCTGCTCCTCCTCCTCCCCTTTCTGAGCCCTTCCCTGCCCCCACCCTGCCTCCTCCCAGGCGGTCCCTCCCCCTGAACCTATGGCTTCCCATAGCCTCTATGTCCCTCAGCCTGTAGGCCCCTTCTGCGTGGCACGTGCCTTCAGGAACCTGCCTCGGGCAGCCGGGTCCTCCTCCTCCTCTCTCTCTGCCATGTGCTGTGGTGACCAGCAGTGTATGTGAACGTGCTCTTGCCAGACTCATCCCAGCCCTAACTGAACGTCAGGTGCACTCTACCCGCCCGCTGAGCCAGTCCCAGGGCTGCGCCCTGCCGAAGGGGTGGGAAGGTCAGCACACCTCGTGCCGGGCCTGTAACCTTGCACACTTAGCCCCCAGCCACGGACAGCCTATACTCCCCCTGCCTGGAGTGCAGGGTACTCCCACGGGCCGCGGCCAGCCAAGCCCGCAGTGTTTCCCGTGGGTCATCCAGCCCCTCTCACGTGCACAAGTGCCTCCTCTAAGATTTCTCGTTCCCCGTGAGTGGTGGCGCTTTTACTCTTAGGACCGCGCTCACTGCGTCAGACATCGCGGTCCGGAAGGGGCTGAACAGTGGCTGCTAGAGAGGCACGTCTGCGTTCGCGACTCTGCAACCTGTGGCGGATACCTTTAACGGGTCTTGCCTAATGTAAATAAACGAAGGATCTCAACATGAGACGGTCCTGGATCATCCCCCAACCCAGACACAAGCGTCCTTTCCAGATACACACACACAGGACAGGACACACGGACACAGAGACAGATGGAGGGACGCAGCCATAACCACGGACCCTGGGGCCACAGCGGCTGTGCAGGGCCAGACAGACCCTGCCTCAGAGCCTGGCCTGAGTGGCTGCTGTGGCCTCGCCTCGCGCATGGACATACGGCCCCCCCGGACACTGATTCCGGATGCCCCACGGACACTTAAGGGGCAGCGGGCAGCTTGTTAGAGTCTCGTGGGTACTGAGGGGCTGAGTCCCAGCCTCCCCGTGAAATGGGGGGGGTAGTTGGTAAAAACAACCGTTTGCCCCTTGGGTTGCTCTGGACTTAAGGGTGTAGAAGAATGGACCCATGGACAGCAGGGAGGGCCCACGTGGGACACAGCATGTGCGTGGAAGGCACCTGCTGTAACAGTCCGTCTGCGGGGTCCCCAGCTCAAGCGCTCTGGTCTCCGGGGTCTCCGGGCTCACACGCTCTGGTCTGAGGGATTCCCCTTCTCATGCACTGTGGTCTGCAGGTTCACCCAGTCTCGTGCTCTTGTCTGTGAGGTCTCCCGCTCATGCACTCTGGTGTGCGGGGTATCCTGGGCTCCCGGTCTCTGGTCTGTAGGGACCCTGGCTCACCCGTACTGATCTGCAGAGTCCTCTGCTCATGAGCCCTGGTCTAGTGGGTCCACTGCTCACATGATCGAGTCTGTAAGGTCTCCGGCTCGTAAGCTCTGGTCCGCGAGGTCTCCCCGACTCTGCACTCTGGTCTGCGGAATTTCCGTGGCTCATGCGCTCTGGTCTGTGGGGTCTCCCCCTCACGCACCCTGGTCTGCAGCACCTCCCTGCCTTGGGCGCTCTGGACTGTGGGGTCCCCTGCTCACGAACCCTGGTCTGTGGGGGTCTCCTGCTAACGCACTCTCATCTGTGGGGTCTCCCCAGCTCTCGTGCTCTAGTCTGGGGGGTCTCCCCAGCTCTACACTCTGGTCTATGGGGTCTCCCCAGCTCATAAGCTCTAGTCGGCAGGGTCTCCCCAGCTCACTCACTCTGGTCTGCGGGGTCTGCCCCTCATGCACTCTGTGTCCACCCCGCCACACAGCATGTGTTTCCCAGCCACCACACTGCTGACACTCCCTGCTGAGAGGCTGTCCTGGGCTCTGTAAGATTTGAGTGGTGTCCTTCCACTGCATTCGCCCCGGCTTGGCTCCCTGTCATGCGGAACGACCCTGGCTCACTCTGGCCCAGGTTGGGAGACACCGCTGCCCTGGTGGAGAATAGCCTACTAGGTGGAGGGGCCAGGACTTCAGAACCTGGTGCTCCTGAGTGCAGTGGGCTTGAGATGCAGGCAGGGGTGCCGGGTGGAGCACTGGAGCCAGCAGATGGTTAGCAAAGGCCCTGGGGTGGGCAGGCCATGCAGGCGGTACACAGACAGGGACCCGGATCGCCCTGGACAGTGGCACCAGCTGCACGGTGACTGCAGGTGCTTCGTGAAGCTGCGATGTGACGGGAGCCATCTGCCCGTCACGGGGTTGGCTGCCCCGTGGCTGTTCCTGCTGTTCCAGCCAGCTGAGTAAACCCTTAATGGGATGCGGGACAAAACATCTCTTCACGGGGCTGCAAAGCCTCCCAATCAACTCTTCAAATAAGAGTCACACGCCCAGGATGGGGGTGGGAGTGTGCAGTGTGATTTGGAGCAGTGTCTCTGCCAGGGCTGAGATTTCTGTCGTGGTGATAGAGGTTCCTAAAGACCCGGGTCCCCCCGGCCTGGGATGACGATACTGGCTGTTTACAGACAAAGCTGAATTGGAAAAAGAGAGACCACGCTTGGGGAATGTCACTTCATTTTCCTTTCCTGTGACTGCGGTCCAATCCACGGCGGTGCCAGCCCCTCCCCGCGGAGCTCCAGGGTGGCCCTTTCCCCCTCACCTGTCCTCTGCCTAGAAACTGAGGGGAAGAAGCACGAAGTCCCTCAGACTCTGGAGGTCTGAGCCCATGCGACTCTGCCCTTTGCTGCTGTGTGACTTCAGGCCATGCGAGCCTGGCCCACCTTTCTGAACAGGACAAGGGTGGCCACGATGATACCACGCCTGCTTACTAGTGGCTTATTCCAGAGCCCACAGGAGTCACGATAGCACTCTGAGGGCGTGTTCTTACTACTCCCATCTTACAAAAGAGAGAGAGGCTTCGAGAGGTCAGACAGTTTGCCAAGGCCAAGCACCTCATCAGGGCCACCCTGTGTGGTTGTTCCGGTTGTGTACTGCAAAAAGGAGCTCCACCTAGGGCGACAGTTACACTGCCGATGAATGCTGACGTCCAAGACAGCATGAAGAGGGCACAGGGCTCCCAGCGTGGCACTGGGCATGTCCGAGAACGATTTCCTTCATGACCCACCCACACGCCCATGCCCGGATCCCCATGCAGGAGCACAGGAGCTCACGCTCCCTCTTGGCCTGACACCTGCTGTGGAGCAGACCCTGAGTCAGCTCTGGCTGCCTGGCTGGAGGATGGAGCAGGTGCATGCTGGTGTCCATGAGACTGGGAGCCCAAGGGAACAGCAGGTGGACGTGGGGCACCAAGCAGGACCCTGCCCAAGGACCAGGACCACAAACACTGCTCTCTAGCAGTCGGGAGGGTAGACATCCCAAGGCAACCTTGCTGGCTGGACCCAGGAATCACAGGGCTAGCCTCCCTGGCCTGACCTGTTTCATGCCTTTTCCAACCTGCCCTTCTGCGCCCCAGGATCTCAGGATGGCCCAAAGACAGAAGGGAGCCTCACATGAGGCCTGTCCTCCAGGGCCCGGGTGGGTCCCACCTGCTTGCTCAGTGAGGAGCATGGGAGGGGCGTCAGCTCTCACCAGGCCTCGAGATTTCTGTAGGTGGATGTGTCCCTAAATGTTCCCTGACTCCTGCCCAACATGTTCCTCTGGTGCTTCAGCAACCCCTCCGAACCGCCCTCCAGCAAGCATGTCGGGCTCCAACTGCAGCACGATGTGCGAGTTCTCCACACACCATGCTGCACCACACGGGACGGGGACTTCATGCCAGCGGCCTCTGTCAGTACTGTGCACGACACACTCTTCCCTTTGTACGACTGCCACTGATGATGAAGTCCTTGAGACTGTGCTAGGGTCACCTCCACCAGGAAGCCCTCTCTGATTACTCAGGAGTCGCCCTGAAGATTCTCACCCTCTCTATGTCACATGGCAGTCCTCAGCTCCGTGGCCTGTGCCCAGGGGCCTGCACTCCCCTCTGTCATGACGTGTACCACTCTTGGTGCTCACCTTCTCCACCAGAATTTGATCTTTTCCACGCTGTGGACTCTATCAGCAGGGACTTGACCAACTGAGAAAAGCTTTCTCAAGGTCTGGTGTGGACCAGAGCCAGGGACTCACAAGTCCTTGTGACTCTGCTAAGTCGGGAGCTCCTCACCAGGCCACCGCCAGCAATGTCCGAGGCTCCCCATCCCCCGCACCTCTGGCCCCCCTTCTGGTCCTGAGCTTATCTGGGACAGGGCAGCTCCTCACAGACGTGCTCTCAAACCCTCCAGCAGGCGCCGAATGCTACCCATTCTTCCCAGGGATACCGTGAGCGTTCCTGTGCCAGGACGGAGCATGCGAGAATCTGATGTGACACGCTCGCCATCCTCAGAGAAGGTTCTGACCAGTGAGGAATGGGCTGCAAGGCAAACCACTGGAACAAGACGTGTTTGCATTGGGTCGAGCAAAGCGCTGTGCAACGCGGTCCTGAGACGGGCTGGCCCTACATGGAGGAGAAGGGGTTGGCTCTGGCCGAGAACAGCGCACGCGAGTTTGGTCCCAAACTGCACAGCACCAGAGCGCCTGACCAGCCCTCCATGCGTCACGCAGGATGCAGGGAAGAGGGATATCCAGAAGAGCCCAGCCCTGGAAGAAAGGCATCTTCACCGCCTGGACAAGGGACCTAGAATTTGCCCTGCATGCGACAGGTGCCAGGACAGTCCCGTACTTCATAGAGACACCACCTTCTTGGGACCTGAGCCAGCGCCCCAGCAGCTGATGCCTTGCTGGCTCTGAGCTCCTCCGGCAGCAGAAAGGACAGACAACCAGGAAGGCCCAGGAGGTGGGAGACCGGGGGCAGCTGTCCTTCTGATGGGGATGTCCTCTTCTTGGCCAGAACCTTCTGCAGCCCTCAAAGCAGGAGCTCATCAAGGAACAGACAGAGTGACCGGGCCATGGACACCTCCTGGATCCTGGGAGCATGCTCAGGTCCGGGCGAGATGGCGCAGAGGTCAGAGAGAACATGGCCTCACTGGGTCGAGGATGCGGCCCTTCCTTCCAAGGAAGCCTCGGTCTCCACATCCAAACCATCTGAACAGCTTCCCAGGCTTGTGGTCGGGATGCAGCCCTCGAGCACGGAGGGAGGGACGAAGGAATCAGATGCTGCCAGGCCTCTCCCCCAGCACCATGCACGCCATCCCCAGGACCGACCGGGGAGCCCCAGGCCAGGGCAAGCTCCTGCCCTGGACATGAGGACCTGGGCCCAGCCCTGGGGAAGCAGGACGGAGAGGAAGACTACGTTCTTGGTGCTGGTCCTGCCGGCCTGCTGGTCATCCCCTCAGGACCAAGGGGCAAGAAAGAGCAAAAGACAGAGTTCTCATCCCCAGGGATTCTCAGTCCACACAGCAAGAAAGACCCAAAGGAGCACCCCAGCTCATGGCCCCAAAGCCACTGGAATGTCACAGTGTCTAGCCCCTCCTTGGTTCTCCTGCACGAGTGGGAGACACAGCTCCTCTGAGAGACCCCCCGCGTCCATGGCGATGCTCCCTTCCCGCATCCATGGCGACGCTCCCTTGCCTGTGATCCTCCACACCCGTCTGAGCTGGGCCTGCAGCCCAAACCATGCAAAGATCAGCTTTTTCTCAAAACAAGGAGTTCCCTGAGGCCGGTGGCTTTGTCAAGCCCCAGGCATGGCCTGCAGCAGGTGCACAGTCCCTAGTCCTGAACTGCAGAAACACGTGCCATTAGGCCACCATAGAAGCTCATGCGGTGGGTGCGCCACCTGCCCTAGATCCTTCCAAGCTGCTCTCTGAGATGCAGGACCTTAGCACCTGGATGAGCAAAGATCACTGACAGTCTTTGCCCAATGGAGGACCCTCCTTTCTCAGGGAAGTAGGTCCTTGGTGGCCAGTCACATCCCCTGGTCAAACCATGGGGCAACCGCTCCCTGAGCACAGCTGATGCACCCCCACCCCCACCAGGCACCCTGGAGTGTAGGACATGTACGGGCTGGGGCGAGCCTCCAGCGCTGGAGGCCAGTGGGTGACCAGCACACAAAGGCTCTGGGGGCGTCCAGGAGTGGGCAGCCCACAAGAACCATTCCCCCGGTCTCATGGAAACTGTCCACGTGGCGGAGAACCTCGTGAGGCCAGCCCGTGATGGTCCGCCAGCGAAGGAATTAGTTTAAGTCTGATGTCTGCTCTTCATTCCAGGAGACGGAAACTGGGACCGCACGGTGGAAAGCTATTTCTGAACACTCAGAGTGGATGGTGGCTTCCAGTCCACTGCCATCCACGTCACCCTGAGGTCACGGTCAGCACCGAGACGCACTGCTCACAGCCCGTCTCCCTCTTGAACTAGAGGCAGGCTCTCATGCCTCTAACGGGTTTCCCGCGGCCACCGGGAAAAGTCACCACACGCTCTCTTGTAGCTCTGGAGTCACGAGGTCTAAATTCGGGGCCGTGCTCCCCAGACAAGTGTGTTCTCTTGTCTCCGAGGAGTCCAGACACAACTGTGCCCTTGCCCCTTGGGCCCTCCTCCACCTCCAGCAGCGCCTGCAATCCTCTACCTGCTTCCCTCGCTCCCGGTCTGTCTCTTCCACACACAAGCCCACACACAGCAACATATACACGTGTGCACACACATGCCTCTGCTTCCCTTGTCTCACCTCATCTGAGGCAGACCCACCTGCCCCCACGTAGGAAGCTCCTCACACGGAGCTGGTGTGTGGCCCAACAATCCAGGATCACCCCACCCCCAGTGAGAACCTTGAACCAGTCACATCGGCGAAGCCCCTCCTGCAAGGGGATGTCACACATTCCCAGCTTGGGGGCAGCAGGACGTGGCATCTTCTGGAGGCCGGGACCCCACCTGGCCCAAGCCCCGGCCAGCTCCTCAGGTGCAGCTTCTAAAGCCCCTCGGGCCTTGGCCTGACCACCCCCCACCCCAGACAGAAGCCTATCTGTGTGGCTCTGAGCAGTGTGCCACCCCCGCCGCCCGGCCCTCAGTTTCCCGTGTGTGCAGGGCCATGGGCTTCCAGTTCTGCCATCCAGCCGCAAGACCGCTTGGCACATAGGCTGAGCAGGGAGGGCCCGGCCGTTCGCTAGCAGCACGGCAGTGAGGACACCTGTGTCCAGAGAGAGAAGCCACTCACCTAGGACCCAGTCATGGAACGTGAAGAAGTCCCTCAGCTTGCGTGTTCTAATTGAATCAGCACAGATTTAACTCGGGTGTGACGTTCAGAACATGACCCATAAAAACATCCACCAGTGCTGCTCTACGGGGCCTCCCGGAGGAAAGATGCCCTCGGGGGGTTCAGGAAAGGGCCACCTGGCTGGGGCTGTTAGCCGGAGGCTGGGAAGGGCTGGCGGGAAGCGTGTGAGGAAGGATCTACGACAGGCCAGAAGATGTCACCCTCCCACCTGGACGTCCCGAAGCAGAGGACGGGGTGTAGCGAGGGTGACCAAGCTGGCCACGGGTCTGAGGCTCAGTGTTCTTGGCTCCAAGATGCCTGTGCCCCTCAGCATGGCTCTGAGATGGGTTGAAGGCAAACCCCTCGTGCTGATCGGCCAGCAACAACCTCCAACGACAAGTGTCCACTAGACCTCCTGACCTCCGTCTGACCAGCCTTCGCCCAACCCCAGAAACACTCTTACTGGTTCCCACTCTGCTAGTGAGGAAAAAGCCCTCCTAATAAAAGCTCCTCACTAATAACAAGAATCCTCTCTTGTGGAAATTTGGCACACATTCTTCAACAACAAAAAGGAAAACAGGATGTATGCTTTGCAGCACTTACCAGCCCTGAGAAGGAGACGTGGTAGACTCTGACTCATTTTTCCAACCACGCTGGGGAACGGAGATGCTGTCAATGTGAGCGTGAAGGAGCTGTGGGGACAGAAGTTAGAGATGAAGTCCGTGAGAGTCTAACAGATGTTATTTTTGGAACTGGATGTGGGGCAGCAGATAGAACCGTCCCTGCTGGGGCTGTGAAGGTCACACCTGTGCTAGGACACCAGGGGCCCCAGTGTCAGAAGCAGAGCTTCCAAGGGCCAGGACCTCCCCATCCCTCACATGGAGGATTTCCTCTAAGAACACCTCCATCCTCACATGAGGGTCCATGTCCACACAGGACGGATGAGAAAGGCTGACACAGAGAGGAGCTTGTGGGAATGGGGACAGAGGTTCAAGCCACCGGCCAAACGTGGCACGTAGCCACCAGGTAAAGCGGCGTGTGGTGCCAGGAAGGTGCCATCAGACGTCCTGGCAGAGAGGATTGGAGAGACCACCTCCCCTGCGGACGCAGGGTGTGGGCAGGAGGCCAGGGTCACCTGTGTACTGGACTTCCAACTCCTGAGGGCTGGCTACAATCTGTCTTGTCCATGCCTCTGTGCCCCATGCAGAGAAACGGGCCCAGCAGAGAGCAGGTCCTCACAACATGGTAGCTGGCTGAAGGAACCATGAATGAGTGAGTTCCTAAGCACACGGCGCTGAACCAGCTCAGAGCTGGGCCCTCGGGACTCCAGCGCACTCTGCTGGGGGATCACCCAAGCCAGGCCGCCTCGAGGACCCCCCCAACCAGCTGCCCTCTACGCAGACTCCTCTGGCTTCTCTGGGACTCCTTTACTCAGCCCTCCCTGATGGCCGGCTGGCCACGAGGTGGGACACAACCCAATGCAGGGGCTCCCGGGGTTCCCCGGACGGCTCCCTCCCAGCCCCGCAGACTTTTGGCCACCAAGCCCTCCTCATTCCACCTTCCATCCTCCTTCTGCCTTACAGCTAGCTCCCTCCGTCTCGGCCGGGCCTGCATCCTGCCCTGCGTCCTGGCCCTCTGGCCAGGGGGCCCGACCCGCCTCTGCTGCACTAACAAGCAAGCCCCATTCCAGAGCCTGTGGTACCATCACTGTCACCCGAGGCAACCACAGTACGGCCACTCTCCCAACACAGGGCCCAGCATTCAGGGAGGGGAAGTCCCGTCTGAGATACTGCGTTTTCACGGTAGAAAGAGAAGCCAAGCCAGGAGTGGAAAAACTCAGTGCCTCCGGGATGGTGCCATAGCTGGTCCCCAAGTGTCTGATGCCCCTCCCTCCATAAGACGGAGTTAAGGGCCCCACTCTAGGTGAGTGGGACTGCGGGCCCGCTGCAGCCAGCAAATGTCTGCCCGGGTTTCCTGGGATCCCTAGGGTGTGGCTGCAGGGTCCCCAGGCAGCGTGCTGGCCTCCACCTGTGCCCACAGGGCTCTATCTCCACCGTCTGGGTGACCTGGACATCCACCACGGGAGGATGGGGTGCAGGGCATTGCCTGAACCCTACACCAGCAACGGGCGCAGAAATGTGTGCAGAGAGGCGGGACAGCAGGCCTGCGGCGAGGTTGGGAAATACGGCTCACCCCCCAGTAGACTGCCGCCTGGGAGTGGAAGACCGGGATCTAGGTGATGCCTGTGTCCCCAGCAGAGGGGGGCTCCCCAACGACCCCTTCAGTCTCCCCTCACAGCACCCCTTCCCCTGCCTCTCACCTCAGGACACACAGTCAACCTGCCAGATCAGGTACATAGACTTATCACAAACCCATGTCAAAGGCAGCACACCTTCCCTGTAAAACCTGCTGTGGCTCCCCGTTCCAGTCGCCCAATGCGGCTCCAGCATCTGGGGGCTAGGAACCAAAGGCTCAGGTCATCTCCCGTGAGTGTGGATTGACGGTGCAGGGACACATGCACAGCGGCCCTCTGCTGGCCGGCAGGGGTCGGGAGCTCTCCTACACGCTGGGCAGACATCCAGCAGGCAGAGCCTGCTGTCTGTCCTCCCCGAGGGCTTCTCTTTGCAGGTGGCCCCTCCCCCCAGCAGCATGGGGGCAGGATTGCAGGGAAGTGGGAGCATGGGATGGACCCTCAGGGGTCAGCCCTGAACAACACAGTGTCACTTCTGGCACATTCTTCACATCCAAAAAGACCGCAGGGCAGTCAAGTGCTACAGGAGGGGATGAGATCTGTCCTCGGTCGGGCAGGAGGAACAGCGTGTGCCTTTGTGGAGGGGGGACTCCCTGGGATCCATGCTGGGATGCTGCATCTCATCACAAGCTGAGAACAGGGTGCTCGGTATCCACACACTACAGAGATGCCTTGGGTCATCTCAGGAGGGTCTACATAGGGTTGACCCCAAAGTCACACACTCCGGAGGTCTGCCCAGGGAGACTTGGGATGGTGAGACGAGGTCCCATAGGCACAGACCATGAGCAGGTGCAGGGAGAACTCCATGGGGAAGGAGGACCCCCAGGTCTGGGTGGAAACTGACACCTGGCTGCACTGGCTGGTGCGGGCAGACAGACGGACCAGAAGGAGGAACAACTGGTGAGTGATGCCTGGTGCCCACAGGAGGGGAGTCTCTAGAAAGAGCCATCAAGGGCCACAAAGAGCTCAAGGGCACTGAGAACAGATGACTCCACAGTGTCCGTGGGTTGGCACTCCCACATCCTCCCAGGGCAACACCTCCCAGGAGAATTTCGGAGCCATGGGGGCTGGAAGCACACTGCGGCGGGTCAAAGAGGGAGCTAAGAGTGAGGAGAGAGACTCGGTTCTGTCCCGGGCTGGCCGAGGAGGACCGCTGTGGAGGAACCTGTCCTCACACCCCGTGACTCTTGCCGTTCTGGGACGCCAGGAGCTTCATAAGCCTGAGAGCGGCACATCCATGGGCCAAGAAATGTGTGGGCCAAACCTCACAGCCCCTAAGGCCCGCCGCCATGACCCTCGCCCAGGGCACACCTGCCCCGGGCGATGGCCCACAAGCCTCCTGCACTAATCATGCTCCCTAAGGAGGACTCCATGGTCTCAACCGGGGCTGTGACATGCTTGTCTGCACCACAATATCATGCATCCCACAAGGAAGAAGGTACAAGAAGCCAGGCAGCCTATGCTGTCCATCGCTCCCCTTGCCATGACAGCCCAGTACTAGGAACTCCACCCTGCCTCTGCAATGGACAGCTCAGGCTCTAGAAACTTCTGGGAGCCTCCAAGGGGCCACTTCAGCCGACGGGGGAAAGCCACCCCTCATGGTATGGAGCCAGCCAGGGTGCTGGCTGGCTCCATGATCTGCATCACCCTTGCATTGGGGAAGAGGCAAGAAGGCACACGGGTGCAGAGAAGGCCTTCTGGAGGTGAGCACGGGACTGGGAAGCTTACTCCTTCAAACCCTCACTCACGCGCAGGCCTAACGATGGCCCTGCTCTCCCAGGAGGTGAGCCCTCCAGGGGCTCTAGCAGGAAGACCTCCCCACAGGAGGTACACAAGGCCGGCTGTGACCTACAGGTGCTCGGGGAGGGAGAGCACAAGTGAGGCAGGCCTACCTTGGGAGAGACTCCCCTGCAGGAGACTTGCTTAAATTTCCTATCTCAGAAATGCAGAAGGACCCCAGACAAAGACGCGCAACCTCCTCCATCTGACTCCAGTGTGCAAGGCAGCCTTCTGATGGCCGCGCGTCGGTGCCTTCTGCTCTAGGAGAAGGAATGAAAGCAGCACTGATGGCAAAGATACCCGGGTTTGATGCACACAGTCCTCATCTCACAGCCAGCCACAATCCGGTAACTCGCAGAGATGCTGCTGTCAGTCTATACACCCAGGGGTGCATACAAGAACCACAGCCGCACTGGGCCTGCCTGGCCCCCGTCACAGGGTCGTGTCGCCCTCCCCAACCCCGGCTACCTCCGGAACCCGCCACGCAGAGCCAGATGCCTGTCCGGTACTTGGCAGGCCATGGGCTCCGCCGCACTTAGCAAGCTGGATCGTGATTCAGCATCAGGCGCCGGCAGCCTCCACCGGAGCAAGGCAGACGCTTAAAAATAGCAGAGCTGTGGCTGCATCCACCAGTGGGGGGCTGCTAGCCCCCAGCCAAGACCAACCTCCCCAGCCCCCCAGAGCAGTGAGCGGGGTTCCCATCAATCCCCCCAAAAATCCAGGGAACCCTGGGCAGGGAGCGGGGTTCCCGTCAAGCCCCCCAAGAATGCCAGGGTCCCCTGAGCAATGAGCTCACAGGTCATGAGCTGTGCAGCTGGGATTTGGAGATGGGCTCCAGGCTCTCCCTGAGTCCCACCTCGGCCCAGGGAGCCATTGGTGAATTCCCGGTCTTTAGTCTTCTCTCTGGGCCACAAACACTGATCACAATTACTGCTTCCCAGAAGAGGACTAGAAATCTGCCTTCACAGCACCAATGTGTCTCCCCACCTGTCCCTTTGTCCTCATTCTCATACACCTGCTGGGCTGTTCTACCTGTCAGAACACAGATGTCTTGGGACCAAATTCACCATCTTCCTAATAGGAACTCTTCTCCCCGACTTTCCATTCCACATACGGACGCTCGTCACGAGAACTCCGACTACCGCTCCTCCCTTGCTTCATGGCATCTTTTTGGCTTCCTGTCCCCTCCGCCCCAGCCACCGGTGTCCAACACAGCCAGACCATTTTCCAGAGCAGCTCTTCCCAGCCTCGGGCCCAGGGCTGAGCTGGGCTGTGCGCCTCCGCGTGGTTCCACCCGGTGCATGGGCCGGGGTCAGCGGCACCCCTAGTGTCTGCCCTCTGGACGCCAATCCCAGTCACGGCAACCGCTGTGTCTCAGACAGCGTCCAACACCTGAGGACAGATATGCTACAAAGCATGGCTCAAACATGCTGCTCCTCCCAGGGTCCCGCAAGGGCTCGCCGAGGGCTTCCCGAGGAGTTCTTGGGAAGGAAACGGTGTTCAGGGTATTATGCTTCTGGTTCGTCATTTCCTTCCTCTGGGGTTTTGGGCTTAACCTCCCTCAGGCTGGCAAGTCCCTCAAAGGCTCTGGGGCTGAGTGCCCCAGCAGGGAGGCCGTGGGGCCACGGGCCAGGATGGGACCCCAGCCCCACCACCCTAGCCCGCCTGTATCCCAATACTGCAGTTTGAGGTCTGAAAATGGAGATGAACACAGTACCTGAGTACGAATTAATATGTGGAAAGCACGTAAACCATGCATAAAGCAGCCAACCACTACACGCTGGCCTATGGCCACCATGTCACCATCGTCATGCTCACCATCCTGGCAATGCTTCGTGTCTCTTACCTACATGTCTCCAAAACACACTCGCAGTTCAGGCCAGAGTGAGGCCCCCCCAAGCAGCACCAAGCCTCACACTTTGCCCAGGGACAGTGCTGCCTTTGTCCCCTGCCCTCCACCCGTGTTTCTACTCCTGGACCCCACGGTGCTGCCTGCACTCAACACAGAACTTCCCCATCACTGCGGCAGGAGACAGAATTACCTCCCGTCAAACTGCGTCCCAACCCCCGGGGGATGGAATCCCAGCTCGAGGTCCCAGGGAAAGCCGGTGACGGTGCCTGGTGCACAGTGAGTCCTTGGTGATTCTCATGGGAATGCTCTTCCCAATACTGTGATAACTCTTCGCAGAGGGGTATCCCAAGGCAGAGCTGGACACTTGTGCTAAGGTATTCTCCTAAAAGTACAGGGTGAGGACAGGTTTCAAACTCTCAGTTCTTATGTGCAAGGTCAGAAGCATGGCAAGACCACGGCTCTGCTGGTGTAGTGTGTGCAGAGTTCATTCATTTTCTCCCAGAAATCAGCAATTGCTTCATCACAGTTCAGCCTTGGTATTGGCTTTAATGACTTATCCATGGTCAGGAGAGTGAAACCCCATGGACTGTGCTCGGGACCATGACTTTCCCAACATGACGGGTTCCCCACGACACCTGCTCCCTGGTCTCAGCGTGAACAGGTCTGGCTCGGGAACCGTGTTCACTGGGAGCTGTCATTTCTTCACTCAGGCCTCGGGACCCATCACCCCGTGTGTTGGGAAACCCTGGTAGCGCGACCAACCACATTCCCCACACCCTCAGAAAGGGACCTGCCATGCCAGCTGTGGAAAGCTGACTGCCAATGCCCCACAACCCTTCCTCCGGGGGCTGGAACCTCAGGCCCCAGGGGACAGACCTAGCACAGGGACAGATGAGGACACATGGGGCAGACAGATCCTCCACGGGGTCAAGAACAGCTGCATAGTAAAGTATGCAAGAAAGTACCAGCTTATCCGAGTACCCCCCAACCATGAATGTGTCCAAGGGAAATTTAAGAGAGGACAGAGTTGCTCGTGAATGCACAAAGTCTAAAACCCAAGATGTGAGGGAAAGCACCTGCCCAAGGCAGGCTGAAGAGGATTTGTGGAGAATGAGATGCACAGGAGGTACGGATGGCTCGCAGCCGCGGAGCTCGCATGCTGGCCCAGACACCGCTGTAAGTGCTTTTCCACATGTGACCTCATCTAAGCCAGAGAACCCCTGGGAGGTGGCCACCGTTACAGCCCCCACCTATCTGCAGGAAGGCAAGTGACATCACAGGGAAGACCTCAGGGAGAGGAAATCAGGGTCACCATCCTGGCTCCACTGCCAGCCTGCTGGGAGACCCCCAGTCCACCTGCTCAGCGATGATTAATCCGCCCTCCGAGGTCCCTGCAGCATGGGTGCGTGTCCAGGGCCCACGCTGGGTAGGCCACGGGTCTGAACGACCAAGACGTTTACTATGTTGCTAATAGCCATCATGGGAAACAAAAACAAAAACACGGTTTCTCCTATGCCACGAAGCTATCCGTTTATAACAATAGCAGATAATCACACTTAGAAAGCCCATAATACTTCAATGTGTCCTAACGACGTGCTGAATTACAGAGATAACTAAGACAGAAGCATCATTTTTGCCATTTATTGGAGTATTTCTCACTCTACGCCCATTTTCACGGGGGGAGAAATAAAGATGACTATTTCCCACATGTGACTTTCCAGACAACGCAGGCCTTGGGTCCTGCCTGTTGTTCATCTCTGACTCCCACCCTGGCTGGCCCAGAGCCTCGCACATCAGAACGACTCAGAATATTCTTGCTCAGCAAATGATCGCTGCCTCTTCGAGGCTTACTTATTGTTTTACTATTTAGAGTGAAACGGCTGGACAGCAGTCTTTCTAAATTGCGGCTTGTGCCACAGCCAGGGGAGCGAGAGGTTTAACCGCGGGGCGACTCCAAAGGCACCTGCCCATCCCGGTGAGCCCGGCCCCTCCACCCAAAGGTCCCCAGCACATTCTGGTCCCAAGCCCAGGCATTTAAGTCCAAAACTTCAAAAACAAGGAAACCCTAAGTATGAGAAACAGTTTCCCAAGCCCCTGGCCACCGTGTCCTCCCTTGCCTGAGCAAGGGCCCTGAGCAGTTGGCCCTGAGCCTGGGATGTTCTGGACTCTTTTCGGGTAACGAATGCATGTGAGGCTCCTCACACCAGTCTGCACACACCCCTGCGCCGGAGTGGGGCCACCCACATCTGGAAGCTAGAATGTGGGTGGAGACAGAGGGCTCCCAGGAGGCAGTGAGTAGACGGGTGACTGTGGGGAGCCCGACCTCAGCTGGCCTGGCCACCGCCCACCCCATCGGCCTGGAGGAGGCCCCTGAAGAGCTCAGGCCCAGCCACCACACCCGGACCCACAGGTAGGTCAGAAGCCCTGTGCGCTTCAACTGGGAATGTTGGAAGGAGGAGGGGAGGAACAAAGTAAAGGTCCGACTGGGAGAGGAGAAACCGCCCCGGGAGAGATAGATGCAAAGCGACTTAAAATGCAATCCGAGCCAACTTCATACTACTGTAGGTATTAACCCATCACTACTCCGCAGGCCCACTCCAGCAGTAATTCAATGTTTACCTGACCTAAGCCAGACGTGGCCTACTTGGTGGCCCGGGGACCCACTTGCAATTGATTGTTTTAGGGGCCAGCAGCTGTAATCAAATACTGGGAGTGTCTAGCAGTTGGCTGATGAGGGAAGAGCAAACATTACAGCCTGTAATTTGGGAAACTGCACATGTGAGCTTCCGGATCATCCCCGGGCCCCACATCAGTGTCTCCAAGTTCTGTGTAGAGCAAACCACGGGGAACGTTCAGGGAATGACTTAAGAAAACACACGAATTGGAAAACAGCAGATTGTTAACACCCCCCTTCTCTCTCACACACACACACACGCACATTTGCACACATGCCACTCTTCCTTCAGAGCTCCGCTCTGGATCACCTCCTCCTGGAAGCCTTCTCTGCTCTCCCCTGAGCTCTGAGGCCTCACAGTACCCCTTCATCAAAATTCACACTGGTCTGTCTCAGGTACCTGCCAAGGGCTGACTTCTGTCCCCCCTTACCCCCAGACTCATATGTTGAAACCCAAATCCCCCTGAGCGACTGGAGGAGGGGACTCAGATTAACAGAGGTCATGAGGGTGGAGCCCTGAGCCACTATGGCTGGTGTCCTCGTGAGAAGGGACTCCGGGGAGCTCCCTCTCCCCACTCCCTCTACCCACCACACACGGCAGGAATGGCCACTTGGGGCCCCAGCAAGAAGGCGGCCATCTGCATGGACCTCGCTGGCCCCTGACCTCTGATGTCCAGCCTCCAGAACTGCAAGAACATGAAGTGCTGTCTTTTAAGCCACAGGTCTGTGGACTGCCCACACCTGACGCCAGGTCCTCTCCCCCATGTCTCGTCTGAGCTCCTAAAGCAGGACTTACACACAGTAAGCACTTACTAAGTTTCTTTGGTTAGGAGGAACCATGCAACGGGAGGCAGGCAGAGGCTGGCAAGACCACCTCAGTTCCTCACCCACAGCAGCTCAAAGCCCTGCTTGAATCCGGCGGGCTACAGTGAGGAAAATCTCGGGCCCTTCAGGGCTGCATTGGCCGAGGGCAGGACAGGGTTGAAGACTAAACCAGTGTCCTTCTTGCCAGTGACACAGGCATCCAAAGCCAAAGGGAAGGAAGAGTCAGAAGTAAAAATTCTCGATTCAACAGTATCTCTTAATCCCATGGTCTCAGATCTTGGCTGCCAAACCACTAAGGAGCCTATTGACCCGCCGACCAGCCACGAGGCCAGAACAGACTCCGTCCCTCTGTGCTTCCAGAGCTCAGGAGAGCCAGCCCGCCTGGAGACCACCCTGGAAAAGGAACCTAACATTCCCTGCAGAGGCCCAATGCCAGGGCTGCCCTTGGTCCCAGTGCACAACACTGCTCAGGAGAAACCGTTACAATATTTCTAGAACACACAGAGTGCAGTTGGGTCAAGAGTCAGTGGGATCCTGGCATGGTAAGTGAAGATGCTAGGCGCAGCAACCACAGACTGGCACTGGACACGGACAAAGCCCTTGGTGACTCCTGGATCCAAACACAACCCCCTGCCCCCCGTGTCCCACTGGCCCAGTGCCTCCAGCAGCTGAGGTGGTGCCTGGGATAAAGGGAGACAGAGGGGGCATGTGGAGGAACCCCTCCCCTGCTGCAGACTCATTGGGGCTGTCCGGAGTTCTGTGGTGCCTTCCCTCTCCTTCCCCCAGGGAAAGAGAGGAAACCTCCCTGGTCATAAGCCCAAGGCAGCCTTCCAGACTGACATGGACTGAGCGAGCCTTGACCACGTCGGCTGCAGCACGTGCACCCCACTGACAGCACACAAGCCTCCCGGGACCACCAAAGGGTAAGCAGGAACGTCTGCTGGACAGAGGCCAGCTCTGGGATGGGTGGCGGTGGATCCCATCAGAGTCTGCAGAGTACGCAGCAAGAACCCAGGGCTGAGGGGCACCTGGGAAGGAAGGACCACCCACCCATGCCAGGGTGCTGCCAGCAGAGTCCCCGAGAATCCCCGAAGCGTCCCAAAGAGAGAGGACCAGCTTGGACGCAGCCCACCCCGAGCCCCAGCCCCCGGGGGCTGCCCTCCCTCAGCTCCCCCAGTGGTGGAGAGGGGGCGTCCTTGGCCCCTGTTGCCCACGCAGCTGTCGCACCCCACGGGATACCGGGCTGAATGGGGGCTGGAGATGCAGCTGGACACCAGTGAGAGCAGTGGAAGGTCCGGCGCACACCCACCTTGGACGGCAGTTCCTCAGAATCAGGGAGCACCGCGCAGAGCCGTCAGCATACCGGGCGCACGCATTTCCCGTCTCTCGCGGCCTCGGGGGCGTGGGCTCTGCAGACTCTGGAGCAAGTCCATCCCGCAGGCCGCAGGACCTAAGCCCAGCTCTGCCGCCTCAGCCACGCCAATGGAGGCGAAGTGCGCAGCCGCCCGTGACACCCACCAACGCGGGGCTCGAAAAAGAGTCACGGGGTGATTCAACGGGCTGAGCTGGAAGGCGTGGGGTGTCCTTAGCCGAGCTCTCTCAGCGCCTTGGCAGCCGGCCTGGGGGAGCAGGCGGCTGGGCGCAGGCCGGCCGGGCGCCTCAGGGACATCCTGCTCCGCAGCTTGCCACGCTCCCTGTGAGCGCCTGCGGACGTTGCCGGCGTATTTCCGGCACTTCCGGCGTCCTGCCCGCACTTCCGGCTGCGCCCATCCCATGCGGCCGGCTGGCCTGGATACTTAAGGCACTTCCGGGCCGGCCCTCTGATGCCCCTAGCGGGTGTGGACACCCCTGCACTTCCAGCAGCGTGGGGACGACCGGCTGCTGCTGTGGTCCCGCCTCTTTGTGTCCATAGAAATTTTGTGTTCCATAGAAACACAAAATGTCTGGGACGCCTGAGTGGCTCAGAGGGTTAAGCCTCTGCCTTCAGATCAGGTCATGATCTCAGGGTCCTGGGATCAAGTCCTGCATCAGGCTCTCTGCTCGGAAGCAGGGAGCCTGCTTTCCCCTCTGTCTCTCTGCCTGCCTCTCTGCCTACTTGTCATCCCTCTCTCTCTCTGTCAAATAAATAAGTTAAAAAATGTTAATAAAAAAAAAGAAAAAAAAGAAACACAAAATGTCTTTGTGTTCCATAGAAGTTTTAGGACTGTTTCGAGCAGCTCTGTGAAAACTGCTGATGGAATTCTGTTAGGGATTGCATTAAATTTTTTAAGAAGATTTTATTTATTTATTTAACAGAGAAAAATCACAAGTAGGCATAGAGACAGGCAAAGGGCGGGGGAGGGGGGAATCAGGCTCCCCACTGAGAGAGAGCCTGATGCAGGCCTCGAGAACCCTAAGATCCCGACCTGAGTTAAAGGCAGAGGCTTAACACTGAGCCACTCAGGCACCCTAGACATTTAATGGATCTAACTGACTTCCATATCGAGCAGGTGCTAGGTTCTCGCTTAGTCCAAAGTGCCTAATTTAATTAATTATATAACAAAACATCTTTTGAATCAATAAAGTAAATTCAAATGGTTTTCTGATTCTTGACATTCTGACACTTTGTGGTGTGTAAAGCAGTTAAGTTAAAGTCAGTTTTTCTATTTTTTCTGTCTAATAATGGAGTCACCTAACCTTTCATCCATAGAGTGAAAATTCAGGAAATCTGCCATGATCAGGGAAGGTCTTTGGCAGCCACAGTCTCCCACCTTTCCGTCTTTGCCTGGATGAGCAGCCAGCCAGAAGTTGTTTGGGTCTTTTTCATCTTCATAGGGATCTTGATGAGGATGCCCTTCAATTATCCCTGTGAAGGTTTCTAACCTTTGCCAAACTTCAGCACCTCCAACCACACCATGTAGTTATTTCTTATCCCTACAGCTAAATGAAGCCAACCATATCAATTTTATTCTCAGGGCATTTTTACAGCAATGCCAAGTGCTAGCAAACATAGTAGTCAGCTTTTGAGGCAAAAGAGGGGGAAAAGGTGAATGTCTTTCAGGGAAAAACATTTCCTTGTATAGCCTCATTGACACCAGAGACAAGGACAGAGAAACATGCTTCTGTCAACACGAGTTTAATTGGGTGATATTGATCCCGAGAAAAAGAATGCAAAGGACCCTGCAACAAATCACCCAAAAGGAGGCGGATGTTACTTTCCTGAGACATGTACTCTGTCCTCTTTACTTGCTCAAGCAGCTGCATAAACCAGGGAGAAGAGGTTGACACAAAAATCTTATTTGGAATTGACTGAATTTTGGCAGAAAACATGTCCCAAGATAACTATTTCATGATGGTCTTTGGTTGTCTTGGGGAAAATTTAGTTTCGCTGAGAGGGCCCAAGAATATGTTGATGGTGGAGTGCTTCTTCAGAACTTCAAATTGTGAGAAAGGTAGCTCTTCAAACTTCATTGATTTTATTCATGCTAATTTATTAATTAATGCTGATTTTAGTCAGTAACTTGAAATATCATTTTTCCTCACTGGCTATATGATGGTTAGTTTTATGTGTCAGCTTAGTTGGGGTCTAGGACCCACCTATTTATTCAGGCACAATCCAGGTGGTGCTGTGAAGTTGTTTGGTAGATGTGGTTAATAACAACAATAAGTTGACTTGAAATGAAAGAGATTGTTCTCAATAATGGAGATGGGCTTCATCCAATCAGCCAAAGGGACTTAAGAGCAAAAACTGAGGTTTCTCAAAGAGGAAAGAATTCTGTGGGTCATGACCACAGCATCAAACCCCACCTGAGTCTCCAGAATGATGGCCTATCCTATGGATTTTCATGTGCCAACCCCACATCCCATAAGCCAATCCCTTGACTCTTTTCATTTGGAGAATCCTGATACAGTTGCTATCCAGCATGTTTTTTTAAGAAGTTACCACTACTTACACATAAATGGAATGATAAACCATACTCACAGATTGGAAGAATTAATATTAAAATGTGGATACTACCCAAAGCCATCTAGAGATTCAGTGCAATCCCTATCAAAATACCAATAATACTTTTGACAGAACTAGATTGAAGTATCCTGAACTTTGTATGGAACCACAAAATACCCCAAATAGCTAAAGCAATATTGACAAAGAAGAACAAAGCTGAAGGCATCACAGTCCCAGAGTTCAAGATAAATTGCAAAGCCATCATAATCAGGGCAGCATGACCTTGACACAGAAACACACACTCTTTTTTTTTTTAATTTAATTTAATTCTTTCAGTGTTCCAAGATTCATTGTTTATGCACCACACCCAGTGCTCCATGCAATATATGCCCTCCTTAATACCCACCACCAGGCTCACTCAACCCCCAACCTCCTCCCCTCCAAAACCTTTAGTTTGTTTCTCAGAGTCCACAGTCTCTCATGGTTTGCCTCCCTCTCCAATTTCCCCCAAATCCATTCCATTCTCCTCCCCTTCTCCCAATGTACTCTCTGTTATTCTTATGCTCCACAAGTAAGTGAAACCATGATAACTGACTCTCTCTGCTTGACTAATTTATTCAGCATAATCTCCTCCAGTCCCATCCATGTTGATAAAAAGTTGGGTATTCATTCTTTCTGATGGAGGCATAATACTCCATAGTGTGTGTGTGTGTGTGTGTGTGTGTGTGTGTGTGTGTGTGTGTGTGTGAAAGAGACAGAAAGGGATGAAGGCAGAATGGACGTTGCACAGGGATGACAACTCCCGAGGCCGCAGTGAGCCAGGCTGGCACACGGGGACGCGTGGGGCTCTGGCCAAGTACATTTATACGCACACATCTATTTTTGAAGGATAGACCAACAACCTGGTTCAAGACCTCATGATTTCTGTTGCTTTATCCACTGCCCCCAGCTCAGCTGCAGGGAACACAGGCTCCAGAGGCGTCTACTCTCAGTACAAGCGCACAGACATCAGAAAACACAACCCGTACCTTTGAAGAAGCCGCCAGAGCTTTTCCTTTCAAAGCATAAACTCCGTCACAAAGCGAGGCATCCGTTCTGGGCTTGCTGACATGTGTGTGGGGCTGCCTGATGCCAGTGCCAGAGAGGCCTGATCTCAGAAGATGCCCCGCGGCCCATGGAGGACAGGAGGCCCCACATGGCAGAAAGAGCCGCCATAGCCAAAGAGATGGAGCGTCCGGACACGTCATGTCACCCTTGAGGTGTCCATCCGGGCCTGTGAGAGGAGACACAAGCCTGGCCAGGCTCTGCACCATGATGGGGACATGGGGTGCCAGGGGGGCAGTGAGCGGCTCTTGTCCGCCACACATCCCCTGAGGTGGAGAGCTCCACAGGGTCAGCAGCCAGTCTAGAAAGATGAACCCCTTCCTACGTGTTAGTGCTTCCAAATTGTTTGACTCTGCAAGAAAAGGTTATAAAAACATCACACTGCTTGCCCACGAGGCTGCAAAGTGATCAGAACAAGCTAGTTAGGTGACGCACCCTGACGATAACACGCGCGAGCTCTGACAGGACAGGGACCCATGTCGAGGTCCCAGTGCACCCGTTTCCCAGCTATGTCACTTGCTGAGTTTCTGGAACTTTACAAGCCCAGGCTGGCCCATCTGTGAAGTGCGTCAAAACCAGCGCCTGCCTCACAAGGCGCTAAGTGGCTTGCCACATCAACCCTCTGGCCACATGCTAAGCTCTCAGAACCAATGGCATCACTGGTGCTGCTGAGCACCTCCTCCTGACACGTGGGATTCACCTTCCACGCGAGCACCAGAACACCCTGGACGATCCCGAGTGTGCACAGAAGTGTGGGTACTGGGCTCACATGGCCACGCCCAGGTTCTCACTTATTTACTTAATGTGCCTCTGCACAGAATTCCAAGAAGAATGATAACAGTGGCCCTGGAGGGAACACCCAGCATGTGCCACAAGCCTCCCTAAATGTGTGATGTCCATGCTGGATTCTCACGGTGTCAGGAGGAGCGATGACCATCTGCCCCATGTGACAGGTGAGGGAACAGGGCTGACAGAGCTAAGTGATGCACCCCACGGCAAAGCCATCGTGTGGGAACCTACGATGTGAGCCCAACCAGTCAGACGTCAGTCCACGCTCTTGCTCAACATTGCACGCTGCCTCCCGACCCACTTGGGGACCCCATCTCCTGGCTGTTGGTGGGTGTGGAGAAGGCTTGGGGTGGGGACCACAGCCGACGCACTGGTGGGTCCCGGGGAGCCCCAAAACGGGAGGGAACCACTTTCCTGGCACAGCCAACCAGACCCAGGTGCTCAGGGGGCAGATCACCCCTACATTTAAAAGCCCCTGAAGGCTCCATGCTTCCCAGCACCATGCAGTGGATTTCCCTGGGACATCAAGAAAAATCAGACTGTGTGCTAAGAAAGATGGGAAACTGAAGGGGGAACCAGATGACAGAGGGCAAGGGGCAGAGTCCCTGGGGATGACAACGGGTGCCCCGTGACAGCATGACTCCTCCTTTCAAAGGCCGCATATGATTCCAGTAAGGCTGAGGAAACAGCAACATCGATGCATCTGGATAATCTTCCATGAATCCTTGCCTGGTACCCCGAACCATCGTTCAACCTGGCCCCGTTTCTATCAAGTCTCGAAACACAAAAATCCTTCAGTCGGCGCTGTGCCTCTTGGTTCTGAATCACAGTTTTGGCATCTTTGCCCAGTTAGCAGTTCAAGATCCCACGAGTGCTTCCACCAGATACTTTACAGGGAGAGCAGACATGCGAGGATTATTAAACACATACACATGGTGTACATACATGTGTACATGTGCATGTGTACACACACACACATGCACGCAGCCATGCATGCACACACTCGCACACCAAAACCTCAGAGGAAAGGCCACTGTGGCCTTTGTGGCAGCGGTCACTCTGGCCATAGCCCTTGCTGGCGGAGGACGAGGCTACACTCCAGTTCTATGTTCCAACCTTAGCTACCAGCTACTAACACTAGGGTCTGTTTCATTTGCTCCCTGCAGATCCTCCAGACTCCACAGAAACAGCTCTCAAAGCTTCAAAATGAAGCTTATCGGAAGGTAACCGATTGAAAAACATTTAAACAAAACTTGTCAAAATCTTGAAACAGGCATCTTGGACTGATAGAATCGTAATCATGACACCGTCCACCCAATCTAGTTCTGGCTTTCTGAGCAACGAGACACCCCCAGGCCCAGAGGAGCCCCTTTCCTTATGGCCCAGGCTCACCTCTACCTGCCTGCACTTCTGGACATGGGGGACACCGCATCCCTGCAGGTGAGGGTCCCCAGAGTTAACAGGTGAAAGTACTGGGTGCTCAGTTATATTTGAATTGAGAATTTAACAAATGAGTTAAGTCCCATGCAATATTGAGAGTACGCTCAAATTAAGAAATGATTTGTCATTTATCTGAAATTCAGCTTTTACCAGGCATACCGTGTCTTACCTGACACATGCACTGGAGGCCCAACCCCAGGGACCTGGGACGGGTGGGGGCCGGACTCACGAGAGCATGCCTGCTGCTGTCCCAGGGGCCCCCACTTGCCCTTCCCCCAGCACTGCTTTAGGACGCCCCCCTGGCCTCTTTTGGCTGTCAGCACTCCACACAACCCATGGTCCAGCGGCGTCTTCCCTGCTGCATGCACACCCTTGAAAGAACGTCATGTGGTCGTGTCTTGTTTCCAGGAAAAGCTCCAGGGGCCTCCTAACTGGAGCCTGCTTTTGTTTTCCTCTTCCCCCTCGTAGACCCGTCCTGCACGCTGTGCTCAGAGGCCCACATGCAAATCAGTGTGTGTGCGTCAGTCATAATTTCAAGACCCACATGAAACTGAGAGCTGAACCAGTATGCCCACCTTCGCTAGCAGGAAACCCCTCAGACCCCGACCTGCTGCTGTCCCTGGATGCCCTGTCCCCTCACTACTGCGAACCACTGCTCAGGGAAATGACACACATTCGAGGAGAACAGGAAGAAAGGAGCCCTCAGCTCCAGGCTTCCCAGCGTGTGCCAGCCACGGCTCAAGCCCAGCCATAAAATGCACAGGAACAGGGAGAAGCACGGACAACACAATAAAGCAAGGAGAAAATGAATGACGCCATAATACAGTCTGTTTTCATTTCGTGCAGAGAAAATTAATTTTTTAGGACATTTCACTTAACTTGGCAATATTTTACGGTTTAACCTCTGATGCCTGAAGCGCCTCTCTTTCATGCCCTTCAGCCTCAGACGGGGGAAGCCCGTTTTACGACTAGCTGTAGGTCCTGCCTCTTGGGGGATGACCAGCCTCATGGCCCAGCTCAGGGCCGTGTGCACTCAAAGGAAGGGGAGTTGCGCTGACCAGGATTCCCAGCTCATCACCTCCCGCAGGAGCACCCGCTGTAACTGTGAGTCACCCTCCTGAAGAGTGGACACATTACTTTCCAGAGCAAGGAACCGGCGTGGGCTGGTCGACCAGATGAGGCTGTGTAGGCACTCGAGGTGCTCGGCCCCCTCCAACTTGTACCCAGGGCAGCAGTGGTAGGAGATGACATCCCCACGGGGAAGGAGGTCTGCAACTCGGAGATGTTCGCGTAGCCATTGGAAGAGGCAAGAGGTCTCAGGCAGCCTGTGGCGAGGAAAAGAGGAGGGACGGTCGCACTTGGTCCCCTCTGCACCAACGAGACCCGCAAAACCCTGGCCCCCTGCCCGCCACCAAGGGCTCTTCAGCCAGACGCCCGTAACCACTTTCCTGTTCGATTCATGTCGCAGAATTTGGCGTCATGCTTGCAAACCACACAGAGAGGCCCAGGGGAAGAGGGAGGAAGTGAGGGGGGTACAGCTGGGATCAGGGAGCCCCAGACACACCTCAGAATCATCCGGGAACCTTTAAGCAACACAATCCTGGCTGCGAGCCCTAGGTCTATGCACAGCCAGGGCACCCCGAATTTTTTAAATCTCCCCAGGTGATGCTAACATGCTCCTGGGGGTGAGAAGCACTGAGGTGCTGTGCAGCAAACATACACCCCAACTGTTTCAACAATGGGGACACCTGGGGGGTCTGAGGAGGTGGCAGCAAAAACACCCTTCCCCTGCTTGGACTGTGAGGCAGGGGCCTGCGGACCCCGTGTGATGCTACGTGAAGATCAATTTGCATTTTAGGTGCACTTGACATGGTTCTCAGCCTTGAGAACTACCCAGAAAAAGGGTGTCTCAGAATACACCCCACTGGGCCCCCTCCCAAGGAGCTCCTGGTCAGGGTCTGCGCAGAGCCCAAGGACATGCACGGCAGGCATGGGGCTGGGTGTCGCAAGCCCCCACGCACACCCAGAATTCTCCATGCTGTCTGTGTTCCCACACTTCTGCTTCTGCCAAACGGAAGCTGCTTTTCCGTGTTGAAACCTGTGCCTGGGGAACATTCCCAGGGGCACAGAATCCCGTTCTGTGTGGCCCCCGCTGCGATCCTGGCATTTCCTGTCGGGGTCAGTGGTCTCACTAGAGGAAATAATGACTCTGCAGAGCTGGGGCTCTTCCCGCGGAGAACTAATTGTGTGTGAAGTAAATAACTTATAATGGAAATCCCGACTCTCCCTTCCAGTCGCCGAGCACGGATCACAGCATGCCCATGGCAGCAGGTGTCTGAGCTCTGCTCCCGAGCTGGCTTGCTTTGACATTCTGAGCCTCGAACGGCTTCATGCTCCGCCGACTGCCCTGGTCAGTGAGCTGGTACGTGGGATCGATGTTTCGGCGTGAGACCAGAGAGGCCAGGGCAGCCCTGGCATGCAGAACTTAGGGAAATGCTCCCTTTGGGGCTGACAGTGTCCCGTGCCACAGAGATCCACGGGCCTACTACCACACAGGCCACATCTGAGACACGTGGCCACATCCTTTCTCCACGGCCTGGAAGGATTTACCCGTTGAGCTGAACATGAACTGTGTTCACAGGAAAAGTGAAGTGTCGGGGAGGAGGGGGAGATTGGGACTCAGGAATAAACAGAATCCGTGACTGAGAAAAGTAAGACAAGCACGTCAACATGAACAACTGACCGTATCAGAGTCCCTAAGTGCTGTTCAAATGAGCTGGCACAAGGGACAGTGCCTGCGGCTCCTCCCAAGAAGGAGTGTCATTCCTGGCCACTCCCACAGAGAAGCTGGAGTCCCCTGAATATAAAATGGACAGACCCACAGTGAACAGCAGGTGCGTCTGGACACTGCTCTCCAAAACACAAAGTTCCCAAGGAAAACATGGCCTTGGAACATGCCCGCCTGCTTGCCTGCCCCAAAAGAAGCCAGAAGGGGTTGTAACTGCAGTAGTAAACCAGGGAAAGAGAGACATGCTCCTTGGCTGGGGACAGCCCATCCCAAGCATGGCAGCAGACACCAGGCTTTGACACAATAGCTTGGTGCAACCTCTATTTACACTTCCAGGCAATGGCGAGCCAGCTTGTCAGGCTCTCTCCCCCGGATCTGGAAGTGCAAAGAAAAGCCACAGGACGAGACGTCATGCTAAGGGCCAGTCATGCTCCCCGTGGCGCTCCGAGGTGTCAGGCCATCTAATGCCGCCAGACCCCTCACGCCCATGCCATGTTGGGCAGTCACTGCTTGGGCAGCCAGGCCCCTACCTGCCTCTGCATGGAGATGAGTTCAGGGCACAGAGCAGGGGACATGCCCTGAGGGAGGGTGGTGTGGGTGACGGTGCTATCCGGGGAAGGGCACCTTCCGAGAGCAGCCAGCCGGCTCTGGGCGACGCTCTGAGATGCAAGCGCAGGGTGGTGGACAGAGCAGAGCAGGAGGCCACACCTGAGCCCATGATGAGGATGCCACCCTCGGGCATTTCTTAAGAAATAATAGGGACCAAAAGAACTCGTAAATAGGTGCACGGAATTTGCAAGACCTAAGAGGGAGAAATCTCTAGAAAGGGCAGGAGAACAGGGGACAGTGGGGGATGCAGGATTCATGAAGGCAGAGGGGGCTGGCATCCGAGGGAGCGTTCTTGGCCCCGGGAAGGAAAGGGACCAGTCGTTGGTAATGTTCACGTGAATATTCAGCCCAACCTCAGATCACGGTGACAACTCTCCACAGCCTCCCGAGAAGTGCCCCCAAAGCACATGTATCCCTGGAAATGTCATCTGTGCAGGCTACGTGGCACAGGGAGTTTGAGCAGAGAAGCTCACAAAGGGGTGGCCTGGCCGCCCTTGGTCCTCCCGATCCAGAGCCTCTGTTTCTGCAAAGGGCCATGTAGGACTCTTAAGCCCTCACAGAAGGAAATAATTCATTTCCGACCCCGGGGCACGCAGAGTAATATCAGAGCCTGCCAGCCATGACCTAGAGCCCAGCGCTAGCATTCGTCTCAACCGGAACACGCCAAGGCTCCGGCGCAAACAAGCCTCCTCCCCGAAGAATGAATTATGCACTGGCTTTCAAGTCACATGTCAAGAAAATAAAATCAGAATTAATGTGCACGGAAGGACTTATTTTCACAAACAGGGTCCTCCGTGTTGGCCCAGGCAAATGTTAAAAAGGCAAGAGGATTCTTATTTACTGGGTAGTTTGGATAAAATCTGAATTTGATTATTTTTCTGCTCCTCATGCATTATAAAAATGGATAACGTTAAGAAAAAATAGCCTCTGTAAAGATGCGTCTTTAATCTACCCTCACCACCACTGAAATAAGTATAAACGTTCTGCTGTTTTCATTAAAAATGCCATAGTTCATCATCGTGCTCACAGCCTGGTTACAAAATGCCTATTTCTTAAAAGACTTTTGGTTCTCGGTGTGAAGGAGAAGTCAACATGCTCAAGAACAAGGGCTCTTCTGGTCTGGGCTCTCACGGTGGGCACGAGGGGCTGTTGGGGACCGCAGGGAGGGTGTGCGGATGCCAAGGCCAGAGCCGGTGGGCCCTGCTTCCCTCCACGTCCCAGTGGAGAGACACACACGTGTTCCCAGCCCGCGCCCCTACCTTGACAGAGCGGCAGGTTGTCCCACGTCCCGTCATCACGGCACAGAGAAACCATGTTGTACAGATCAGGGTAGCGGATCTTGAATCCCTCGTGACAGGTGACGATCAGCTTGTCTCCGTGTCTGTATGTCCTGTTATGAATCTCAGCATCGTCGATTTGAGGGATACGGCAATCTGCAAAGGTGTAAAATGGACACGTTATTTTTTTAAATTTCAGCCTGTTGTGCTTCCCAGCTTGGCACAAAGCTCTTCTTTTCGGACCTGGCCTCAGGCTTCCCTGTGATAAAACGCCCTCGCACACGGACTGCTAGCCCCTGGTCTGGAGGGGACTGAGGACAAGATGTCCCAATCCAGCCATGAAAGGAGCTTCACCTCCAGCCTGGAACCCTTCACACCTCACAGTGGAGCCTCAGGCGATTTTGGAACTAAGAGAGGAAGGACAGAGCTAGGGGCTCACAATGACCTGCTAAGTGGTTCCACCCAGCCTACCGCCTCTGCCTTGGGGCAGAAGAAAAAAAAAGGCCTTGCAGAACAGTGGGGACAAGCTGGGGCCACACCGGCCGGCACCTCCCTCCTACCGGATCTGCTCCACGCGGGTAATAACATGGAAGCACATGCAACCACCAACACCACACAGCCCCCCACAGGTAGGTGACCTGCTTCTTGGAAGCAGGTGGGAGCAGAATACAGACTCGGAAAGGGTCTGTAGCCCAGCATCAGGGGCGCAGGAACAGGAAGTCCACACAGAACGTGATTGAGAGATAAAATACAGTGGATAAATTATAACCCTCCACTTCGAACATGGTCTCCTCCCAATTCCGCGTGTGTCCCCACATAACCTTGTGCAGCCATCCCCGGAGGCGTACAGAGGGGTTGCGCTCCAAGCTTCGCAAGTTTTAAAAATGAAGCAAAATCCAAGCACAGCATTTCGACAATCACAGAAACTTTCTCCAAGAGTATCTCAATGCTGTAAGACTGGGTTTCTCAGCCACTCCCGAAAGCCTTCTGAATCAGCCATATGGTTGGAATGGTGGGAGACTTGACCATGAACTGCTGGCTCTGAGGCCTGAGCCCAGGAGTCCTGAGGCTGCGGAGGGAAGGGACCCAAGCAGCCCATGGCCGGGAACACAGGTGGGTTTAAAAAGCACATCCCAGGAGTTTTGATGTAGGGTTGGGGCTGGGTTTACAGGGACCAATGAAGAATCTGACAACAGACTCTAGAAAACAGGATGACCTCTTCGCGGGGTCAAAGTCAAAGCTTGGGCGTGGCATCTGCCTTCATCTCCAGATTAGCTGGAGAGCAGGGACTGCACCCCTGCATTCTCCCACATGCCCTTGGAACTCCGGGACTCCACACGTGGCTGGCAAAGAAATGTCGAGGAAGTGCGGCCATGGAGCCCCGGGACAACCCCATCAACCCTCTGTCTGCAAATTTCAGCAGGAAGCGTCCTTGATGGAAAACTGTTGTGGTTCTAGTTCGACCTCTTATTTTTGAGTTTCAAACTGTGGAAAGGGGTTTCCAACCTCTCACGTTTAACCAAAAATTTTTCTACCAGAATAGACAAATTCCCCCAAAGTCAATGCCAGAATGATCCTGACTGGAGTCACAAGGCAAGTGACAACTTGGCACCACTGCTGCCTTCTTAATGGAAACGGGAAATCACGTTTCTCAGTAGTGCTAACGCAGGCATTACTCAGAGCAAATAAAAACACCTTTATCCAGGCGCCCCTCTGTAAAACCCCAGCTGCCAACTAACCCCATGTTGCTGATTTACGCGACAAAGCCACCGTTCCCCTGACTGGCTTCCGACTTCTCCGGGAGCTGACCCAGGTCCTTAGCAGGCAGCCAGCGTCAGTGAGTAAAGCCAGTGGACAGAAGGGACACTGCGGCCCGTGAGTGTGTGGTCACTGGCTGTGCAGAAGCAGCAGTCACTCACACAGAGTGCCCTGAACTCCTGACCAGATGCCTCTGTCCACAGCCAGGAGCTGGGGGCCACCACGGGGCACATGGCCCAAGGATCCCAGGGCACTACGGCCTCCCAAGTTCTGCTCATGATGGAGTCACCATGGGGACTGGCTGCTATGGAACAGAGACTCGCACTGACCAGGGAGCTGGGAGCAGGCACCGGAGCTATGGCCAGGAGGCCAGGAGGGCTGTGGCCCAGATAAAGGACAGAACAAAACAGACCAGCAGTAGCTTCACAGAAGTCGGCCCCCCAAAGCTGAGCTATGATCCTACCCTTGGCGTCTGGCGCCTGAGCCCCCCACCAGAGGAGGGGAGATAGGAAGACGAGCCTGGCCCAGCCAGGCCATCCTTAGCCGGACGTGACTATGCACTTCATGTCTATGGAAACAGAGAAGCCAGGATCTTTAGTGCCCCAAAACAAATACATATAATCTTCATCAGTTCTGAAGTTTCAAACAGAAATAAGAGAAATTTCCTACAGTATGAGTGCATCCCGTCAGCCAGAAGAATGTTTAAAAGCCGCTCCAAAAATGCCATTACCAAGGATGACAGATAAAGCTCCATCGGTATCTGACTCTGGCAGGAGTGGGGATGTGATCAAACCCGACACAGACAGACACAAACGGGCACTTTGGGGATACAGCTGAGAGGGTGCAAAGCTTCCACTTTGAGACATCCTTTCTCCCCAGACCACTGCATCGCTGCATCTGAGTCCTGCTCGTGTAATAGGGGATTTAATAGAAACAAGTCAAAGAGGGGATATTAAGGTGATATTACACAGTTATACCTAAGAACAAATTATTCAATGACATTAGTTAGCATAGAGCAGAGTCCTAAGGAGCAGAAAAGGCAAAGTTCTAAGAATACATACCACGACCAATATTTACTGGCCTTTTTAAATGCCAGTTATATGTGAACATGAACCTGATTCCTTCAAGTGCCAACTCTGACACCCATTCTCCCTAAAAAGTGTTTCCAGGAACATAACTACGTAATCGACCCTGGAGACACAGCATTCATATCCACACAGGAAAGGTGCTGGAAGCCTCGCTGTAAAGGATGGTGTTGGGTTTTGTTTACCCCTGCATTTATAACACCCGGTATTCATCCATCCAACCATCCATCTGTCCACTGGTGACTCGCTGAGCACCCAGCTGCAAGCGCTGGGCACGGAGAGTTAGGAATCCTACCCTCGCTGCATGGAGAAGGCCGCTAACAAGTTAGTAAATCTGCGAGGTAGAGACTAACATGCAGTGATTGCTGCTCGCATGAGGAGGAACAGGTGCTGAGGTCACAGGGACCTACCAGGGGCCCCTGGAATCTGGGTGCATGGGACAGGCACCCTGAGGAGATAATGTTTATGATGCAGGGCCACATGGCAAGGTGGCCTTATCGAGCAGATCTGGGAGAAGACAGCTTTAGGCAGAGGGAGAGTAAGTGCAAAAGCCAGGAGAACACGAGTGTCCTTAAAATCACACAGGAGGAGGGGACGCCTGGGTGGCTCAGTGGGTTAAGCCGCTGCCTTCGGCTCAGGTCATGATCTCAGGGTCCTAGGATGGATTCCCGCATCGGGCTCTGCTCAGCGGGGAGCCTGCTTCCTTCTCTCTCTCTCTGCCTGCCTGCCTCTCCATCTACTTGTGATTTCTCTCTGTCAAATAAATAAATAAAAAATCTTTAAAAAAAAAAAAACACACACACAGGAGGGGGACACCTGGCTGGCTCAGTCCCAGGGTCCTGGGATCAAGTCCCGCATCGGGCTCCTGGCTCAGTACAGTGTCTAATTCTCCCTCTGCTCCTGCACGCTCTCTCTCTGACATATAAATAATAAATAAAATCTTTTAAACACACAGACACACACAGGAGGGTCCATGTGTCTGAGACACAGTGAGCAAGGGGAGATGAAGGCCTTCTAACTTGGGGCATACTTCATTAGGTAGTTAGGACAGGACTGGCAAGAGGTTGTCTTTTAGATAAGCTCTCTGTTTCCCAGGATGATAAAACAATAGAAGGCCTTTGTCTCCAGGCAATATTCGCGGAGCCTGCGTGTTCTACTATTGCTGATATGTTCCTGAGCCTGTCTGGGTTTTAAATGCTGAGTATCTTGGGCCAAAGGATTTATCAGGGAAGTTGATCTACAAAACCAAATAAACTTTTCATTACTGAAACCTTATGGAAACCACAGCCTGCATGGGCTGCGCATAGCAGAAAATATTCATTTATTTCTAAAATCCTTTTCAAAATTTGTTTTGATTTTTCAAGAGAAAGCTTGTGTAACCTGCAAGGCTGCAAAGTTAAAGAGGAAAAACCACATGCCTGTCTCAATAAATATAGAGAAGCATCTGTATCAAGGGACACAGACTCCTACCTGCAACACAGGGAGCCACCTTCCCTACACAGCATCCACCCGAGGCCCATAGCACCCGTTCTGAATGGTGACGCTGACCATTATTAATTGAAGGATACTTGACCAACCATGCCCTCTTGCTATTAGGCATAACCACGGTGATTCCATATTTCAGAACTTCCGACAGTGCCGCCAGGGGTGTCCCCGTCTGTCCCCACACACCATGGTCACAGTACCACAGACAGTACTCCCGGGCGCATGTTCCTTCCTGCGACCCACCTCACAGCTGGAGCTCTCTCAGCCCTGCTCAGCCACCACTCCCATGTTCGTTCCAACGCTTCTCTTACTTGTTCATTTGTTTTGTTGTTGAGATTCCACCTGTCACACACACACCTGTCCTTCTCTGTGTGATTTAGTTCACTTTACTTCTTTGTTTTAATTTTGACTCTTTTAGAAAAAGACCTCAAAAATAAAAGCAGAGACCACGCATGCTCTCAGCTTGGGGAAGCCTTTGCCTATGCTCAGTGACAGTCGAGTTCGGTGCTTCGAAGACTTCCATAAACACGGTCTATGCTAATTCCGAAAAACAGTGAGCTGTCAAGGTCAGGAAAGCTCCATCCACACCCACGGTCAGGGGTGGTGGGGAGAGACGGAGCCCTTGCCCGCACCGGCACTGCCTCCCTTGCGTCAGCCCAACCTGCCGCGGAGACAGTCAGCCCCCTGCCCGCCGCCAGGTAACCTCTGAGCAGTGTTCTAAACTCACACACACCCACGCAGCATGAACCACACAGAGCAGACACCGCCACGCTTGCCAGAGGTAGGCAGATACCGCGCCATGACGAGAGACCATAGGGTAACTGCTGGAAACAAATGCCCACTGTGCCGCCCTGTCTCCCTATCAAAACCCGCCTGGAACAGACGCGACAGTGACTGAGTGGATCTCCCGAGTACCACACGTTCCTGCCTCCACGGGCAAGTCTGAGCAGCACGTACTCTGCTTTCTCAGGCGCCGGGGCTGGGAGTGCGCGGCTGGCTAGGGACGCAGCAGTGAGCACCCCTGGTGTGACCTGAGCTGCTCTCCTGCCTCGACAGAAACCAGGACCTGGGTCGTCATTGAGGTTGAGGAGGGACACGGTGACTTGTGACACCGAGCCTCCTTTGCGCCCGGCCTGGCCACAATGCTCTCCCGCCAGCATGTGGGGTGGGCCCCTGGGCTGACGCGGCTGGTCCCCACAGCCCCACGAGCAGCCTCCACGGACGAGGGGGGCACTTTACCTTCTTGTGCACAGAAGGGCTTATCACTGGGGATCCAGCCGAGGGTTCCATTGAGATGTCTCACACACAGCCTCTTTGTAGGGCCCTGGAGCGTGAACCCGTCTTGGCAGTGAAACTGGGTGACAGACCTTTCAAGGAAAAGCCCTCCACCGGGTGTCCTGAAGCCATTCTCAGGGACACCGGAAGGTCATCGAACCCTACATTGACAGAGAGAAGAAAAGGAGCCTCTAAATATGTGCTTCCGAGGCTGGGAGCCTTCCTGCATCCGTGACGGACACTGTCACACACCGCCAACACCTAGCCACTCCAATCAGCCCAGAATGTCCGCATTCTGCCGTGTGCCACACTGGCTTCTTGCTTAGAACAGCGCCCGGAGCGTCCTCCATCCCCCGGCCGACCACAGCCCTTCATGGAGGCTCGGGGAGGAGCAGGGGAGAAGGAAGCCACACAGGGAACGACGCCGTGCAAGACGCTGCAGGGGGGTGAGGCGGGAGGGTCAGGGAGGAGGCATGGACTCTGAGCCACCCAGCAGGCCAGACGACATTTCAGGGACAGAACCAAGGATGTAGGACTGGCAGGGCTGGCATTCTCACAGGACAGGCCTGAGCCACCAACACTCGTCTCCTCCCCGGCCCTCAGCCTGGCCCCTCCCGCCAGGCCTCCTCCGGACTTCCCGAGGATCTGGGTACCTTCCAAACCTCCCAGCCACCCATTCTGTGCTCCAACTAGAGCTCAACCGCCACGGGTGCTGAGCTGGGAGCCCTCCAAGGACGAGTCACCTGTTCATCTTTGTGACTCTTTTGCAACTCTTCCCCTGGAAACCGTGAGAATGCTTCCCCGTTTCAAGAAGTATCCAGAGATGAATACAAAGTCAGCTGTGTCACAGCATCTAAGTAAATGCAGCAAAAGTAAATCTTAATAGCATAATTTAGACTTGATTAAAATGCATAAAGACCACAGATGTGGAAGTCGACGCTCTCTCCATCTGATGCCAAAACTGATATTTTCCCCCTCTTGATTAATTCGCTTGGATTACCCAATTATTCCAAAACCCTCTCACTCGGTTTCAGCTCCTACAAAACCGATAACAGTGCTAATGCCTAACATGCTTTCCACTCCAGTTTCAATACTGCTCCATAAATGTGCGACCAACACGACAGAATTACTCCAGACTGCATCCCAACATGGAGGAAAAGAACAGGCCTTCCTATAGAAAACCACCCATCAGAATAACCCGAGGGCCTCGTCTATCAACCAGAGATGGGGCACTCACACCTCATCACTGACATAAACCTCGGGGTTATTAGCTGACGGCATCCCACAAACACGTGGATAAATTACAAAGCTGATTAGTAAGTTGAAAATGGCGGGGGGGGGGGCGCCTGGATGGCCGTTGGTTAAATGTCTGCCTTGGGCTCAGGTCATGATCCTGGTGTCCTGGGATTGAGTCCCACGTCAGGCTCCCTGCTCCACGGGGAGCCTGGCTCTCCCTCTGCCTGCCCCTCCCTGTGCTCGTGCGTGTGCGTGCTCTCTCTCTGATAAATAAAATCTTTAAAAATATTTTGAAAACTACAAAATAATATGTATGTATGTATCAGCTGAAGCTTTTTAACTACACACAATTTACAGAATGTTCTTGCTGGAAGGAATCTTAAAATTCACCCAAAATAATTTCCCTCATTTTATAGCTGAGAAATCTGAGACCAAAAAGTTTAACGGAGTGTGCAGACTCACGCAGCTCTGAATGAGGGGGCCCAGGTCTGCATCTGATCGGGGAGGCCACGGTGCGGCACCCCCAACAATGGGCACCCTGACCAATGAATCTGTACCTCCGGCCACTGCCAAAACTGACCTCCAACACACACATAGGGGTCAAGGCGTTGAATAGAAGGCTCTCCTCTGGGTTAGGATGACAACATGAATTCGTTCCAACAAACTCGCATAGTCTGCCACTCTGTCATTCTTTTCTGACCGTAAGATGCAGGCACATGACCCTTCTGATGCTCTGTCCCTCCATCAGCCACCTCCAAGCATGAAGGGCAAGGCCGGCCTTAAACAGCTTCCTGCCACAGGTCAACAGGGCTGCAGGGTAAAACGAAAACAAGGAGGTGGCAGGGTACACACGCCCTCACTGTCCCACAGGTCCCCACACCCGCGTGTGGACCACTCCTTCCTTTTGCACCTTGCCCTATGCTGTCTACCCTTCCCCAGCTGCCTCTGTCCCAGGGACAGCCGTGGGAACAGGGGCATGTAGGGGCCAGGGAAGCAGGACTGGCATCATGATCAGCTTTGGGGGATGCAGCCTGAGCCCTCCAGGAGGAGCCAGGCCTATGACACGGGCCTGGGCAACCCCAGAAGGCAACGTGGCAGCCGCCAAGGATGGACAACCCAGGGTTCTCCCTGCCAGCACCACGGGAAGCCCAGGTGGCTGCCTGGCCCAAGGACCATGGAACGACTGTGGAAGGAGCACCCCAGCCAGGCAGTGAGTGGCTCTGAGGATGTCACATTTAATCTAGAAAAATGCAGGAATCTGCCACATCTGGGCCCTCTGTCTCCCCGCAGAGCCTCATCCCCAGTACAGACGTCTGGCGCAAGAGAGAAGGAGCCGACCCCCACGGCGGCTACTCCAAGATACACCAGACTCAGGTGAAAGGCATCCCCGAGCACAAGAGGTACCCAACCAGTAACTGGTGTTTGCGTCTGAGCCCAACAGACCTTTGACAGGCAGGCTTTTCTGATCTTATTTGTCCTTCATGAAACACAGGAAATCGGGGTTCCCCGTGTGATCTTTCTCATCACACCCCCAACGTCTGGCCGCCGAGTTCTAAACCCATCCACACAAGAGCTCCAGCACCAGGAGTGCCTGAAAGGGAGGGGAGGGCCTCCCTCGGGGCCTGGTGGTGGAGAGACGGAGGGGAACGTCCCGGGTGCATGCAGGAAAAGGCTGTGTCCCACTTCAGGGAGTCCTGGGGTCCTGCAAGGCTCCCCCATCTCTGGGGGCGGGCAGGCCCTGGGTTGGTGCCGTTCCGCAAATGGGGAGGGCAGCAATTCAGATCCGACCTCAGCGGCACCCCGCAACTGTTCCTTCAGCACGGCTGGCCAGCTGTGATGCTCCGGCCTCGCTACAGCAAGCCAGTGTGCTCCCTATCACCCTCCTCCCGGGAACCCTCACATGCCTGCCTGCCCCACAGCACTTCCCCAGGAGCCCCCACACAGCAGGCCCCCAAACCTCCAGCGTCGCTAGTGATCCATTCACACCACGCAAGGCTCTCAAGATCTTCTGATCATTAAATGTGGGTGATTATGAGACAATTCCCTGCATAGTTAATTTAAAAAACCACAAAATAGCATACACATCATGATCCTTGTTTTTAACATACAAAAAGCACACGTGTGTGTGGAGAAAGACAGATGCCCCAATAGGACCTGTGTTATTTGGGATTCAGGACTGATGAGCAACTTTTATAGTCTTCTTTATGCATTTCTGTGTTTTCCAAATTCTCTATGATGAACGCTTATAATCAAGAAGCCCACATTATGTTTTAATGAACCCTGGTGGGAAGGGAGTATCGGACTGGGGCGGGTAAGAGCCGGCCCAAGGGGATCTTGGCAAAGTCACTGTCTCAGAGATGGACAGAGTGAAATGGGCTCTCCCGAGGCAGCACATACGAGGACAGGCTCTGTATTGGCGGGTAGTAAATCTACCCAGGTGCCTGCAGACCACATACCTCCCTCGAGTGGTATCCCTAAATCATCTCCCCACTGGGGGAGTGGTGCTGACTCAGCTCCCCGGGCCCCCGCAGGTTTATAGGGAGCGTCCCCCGGCCACGGGCACTGAGATGCCATGGGCGTGATTGACAGGTCTCATTCCGGTATGGGGTCCTGCACGCTGAAAACCGATGGCCGCAGGCGGGGCAGGCACTGGGAGACCACGAGAGCAAAACAGATGGATGCCGGGGATAAAAGTGCTGTCTGGCCGACATCGAGAATAAACCGTTACATCCTATCCGAATTACTAAATTTCTGAAACTGTGTTATAAATATGCTGTCAGTGGGCTTAGCTGGGGAAGAAAGGAGACGGAGAAGAAACCGGGCTAATGGAACACCACCCCTTCCCAAAACAAACATCAATCTCTCTGATCTCAGCAACACACTACCTTGGAGGATGAAGGGAAATGCTACACATGATGCAGGCTGTTCTGCTCAGCCTGGGGTTGCTAATGAGCAGCTTTGCTTTCAAAAAAATCACACTCACTAAAGGGCATCGAAAGACACCCCGTTCATCACAGATTTCCACCCTCACCCACAGCGTGAAATGTTGCCTTACTGTATTACCGCAGGGATGGTGGGGGTTTGTGAACAGTCCGGGTGGGAACACAGTAATTTCAGATGAACGCAAAGGGGGAAAAAATGCAGCAGGTGTTTGTTGACTCAGAAAGAGCTCGGGGTTTGTTATTATTTTTCTTGCAAAATTTTATAAGCTCCCCAAACCTCTACGATACAGAAGCGAACTAGGCTTTCCTTCCTAGTGCCAAGATGCAGTCCATACTGTTGTCATAGGCCAGACCCCAGAACAAAGTGGGAGGAACTGCACTGAGGATGGGGGTGAACCTAAGGCTTGCACTGTTCCTCAGTGACCGTTGCTAAAACAGCAGCATCTGGGGTCTGGGATTCCGCATCTGGCTAATCTTCCCCCGGCTCACATCACCTGCTCCTTCCACCTCCTTGCTAGTATTCCAAAGACAAGCTGCAGGTGCTTCCCCTACCTGAACGGCATTATTAATTAGAGCTACCAGGCTGAGCAGGCATCCCGTGCTTCATGAACATGGTGACTGGTTCGGGTTGGGAATGCCAGTGCTCAGAATATTTCACTCTGGCCAACCCGAAAACACAGCAGGACTATGCTTACATTTCAGGGTTCTTGGGCGCTACAGGCCCCAAAAGCCCTAGCTGGAGCTGCCTGCAAATGAGGTCATCATGATCTCAAAGTTGGAGAGGAAGAAAATGAAGCAGCTGCTGTTTAATTTGTTTATGGAGCCTACAATTGGTCTCATTAGCTGGCAAATAGGACAGGCTGGGCAGGAAAGAAGCTCTGGCCTCAAGTCTGCATGCGGAAAACCAATCCACATGCAATCACTCATGGGGCTTAGGGTTGGTGTACCCAGTGGCAGCTACCTGTTCTAGCACCTCAGGGACACGTCTCCTTCAGCAAATTGCATCAGCTTCCAGAGCCTTGTTACTATCTGTAAAAAAGAGAGATCTGGAATTACCTTGCCTGTCTTGAACCTCTGGGGGTGGCAAGGGGAGCAAAGACCCCTAACTTCTCTGAAAACTCTGAAAGGCTATCCGAATGTAATTTGAGAAGGACCTGGACTGGTAAACTGAGGTCCCAGAGCAGTACGGCTAGATGCCTGGGCCCCCAATCACCCTGGTCTGCTCCCCATGTCCCCGGTCCCCGTGTCCCCAGGCGGCTGGAGAGAGGCGGGATGACAGTGTTTCCAGGATCACTGCAACTCAGAAGCACGGTATGTTACCCAGAGGCAGGCGGTGGTAGCCTGCTGACGAGGTCGAGGACCGCGGGGCCGGCCGGCGGGGGACGGGAGGATCTAGCTGAGATGGGGGCAGGCTGAGGTCTGGAAGGAGGAAAGCCCAGGCGACAGTGGCAGTGGGTGGGGGCAAGAAAGAATCTGCCTGTCCCGCCCCCCCACCCCACCCCCACCGCTATTCCTCCAGATCCCCTGAGTAGCACGTCTCTTTCTTACCCATGGTGGCCCTCAAACAGCGCCCACAAGCCGGATGACTCAGGTTGGAGATGGGCCACGGCAGAAACACCAGTCACGTGACCAGGGGTTGGTGCTTCAGTGAACCAAGCCGGCCCTCGGTGGAGGAGGGGGTGTTACAGCTGCAGCTCACCCATGTGGTCCGTGACGCAATCAACCGTTCGGAGGAGAAGCTCCCTGCCACCTCAGAGGCCCATGCGCACACTCGAGGGCACTTCCCTGCCGGGATGCATGCGGACACCCGGAAGATGAGGCTCCCGAGGACATGCGCTCCGCATCTGGGACTCTCCCTGCCATCACCCTGCCTGTGTGCTATCTAACTGACCTGTACTTACCATCAGCTGTAATCCCATCAGCTCCCCCGGGAGCCGCGGTCGTTACGGAACCTGAGGTGTGGGGGACTCCCAAACCCACAGCCAGCCTGTCAGGGCACGGACCTGGCGGCCCCCCATCGCGGGTGGCCCAGGTTTGGGGTAGGAGGACGGATAGGCGAACTGGACGGCAAACCCTGGGACCGAGCTGTTGCTCCATCGCTCCACCCTGTGACAATGAGGTCACTAACCTTCCTCTGCCCAAAGCTCAGTCTCCACATGGAGGACCACACGGAGCCACGAGGGAGGAGCAGAGTGTCCCCCTGGAACCTGGGTGGGTATTCAACAGACAGCCGCTCCACGCTGGGTAGAAACTGCCGGGCAGACATCTACATGTGGGGAGGTGCTACAGAACCTTACAGCAAGTCTTTCCCCAGGGGCTTATCAAGATCCCCCTCAGACGGACAGCAAGGCCCAGGCAGGGGGCTATGGGACCACCACTCATCTCATGTCTTCTGTGTTGGGGGTGACAGGTAAGACTCATTTGGAAAAAGTGTCTGATGCTGTATGTAGGTGTGTCTTAGAAAACAGATGTGTGTGCCAGCTCCCCAGCTCCTATGGACCCAAGAGTTCGGGTGGGAGGTCCAAGCCTGGAGAGGGATAGGCTGCTCACCAGAAGTCAGTTCTGGGTCTGAATGCAGGGCTGTGCAGCCTGGGGCCCCTCCCCACACAACCCCCCCCCCAGGCCTTGAACCCTGGCACAGGGCTGGGCTCAGAGGGCAATTCAGCCACTTTGTCAGGACAGGTGGTTCCCTCTTCACCCTGAAGCTGTTCATCTTTCTGGAGGAGGAGGAGGGCCTCCATTGTCTCCCTGGGGGGAGGGATGAAGACAGTGGCCTGGAGGGGGCTGTTTTTGCAGAGGTGGGAAAGCTGTGGGAGGGGTGTTGGTCTGGATTTATGCTTTCCCCAAAACCCCAACTTTGGGCCTGCTTCCTCTTTCCTGTTCTCTGCAGCACCTGGTACCCTCGAATTTAGGTTGGGCTGAAGAGTGAAGAAGGTGTGAGCAAAGCACATGCCATGGGGGATGGCTCACCCCAAGGCCCAGGCCTCTAGCACCTTGGTCTGATTGCTCCTGCAGGTGTTCCTGCCCCTCGCCTGCCGCAGCTTCTGCAAGCCCTCACGCTGCTCTTCGTGGCTCAGCCAACTCCTCAGTCCACCCTCTGCTTTTAAAAAACTTAGAGACTGTTTCTGCATGGTCACTTCTCTTGTTTTCAAGTGTTGTTGGGGATTTGTGTGTTTTCTTATTCCTTAATTCTCATTTTAGTAGAGTTTTGGGAAAGGAAAAAAAAAAAAAACTCTCCACGTGTTAAATCTGTCGGGTTTAGCAAAAAGCCCTAATTTCATTTTATCTTCTTGCAGAGTTATTTTTTTCTTGCATGGATGATAGTACAAGACATGTTCTGAGTGGTTTATGTGTGCAATCCCGCTGAATCCTCACACTCAACCTGGCAGGAGGTGCTGGTACTGTGGCCAACAGTTCTGCAGACACAAACTGCCACAACTGGTGACGAGCGGCAGGTCTGGGTCCTCCCACAGCAACTTCGCATCACGGAGCATTGCAGAATAACTCAGACCAGTGCCCAAGAAGCGAATGCTCAACTCTCGGATCCAAACTACAGCCTTAAAAACAACTCCGGACCTCTGGCTGATGGACAGATACTAAGAAACCATGTGGGTTCAATGGGCCAGGAAGGCTGATGTTCAAGAACGCAGATGCCTGGAAGTTGTTATAGGGGCCAGCAGCAGGTGACATGTGATTTTTGCAAGACCTCACCAAGGTCATTTAATCCCGGTGGCGCTTGCTGGAATCCAGGTAGTATGTGTGAATATAGATGTGTCTTTTACATACATACTGTACCATTTCCTGCAGGAACATGGGTCTGTCATCAGGAATACAACAGGCTGTGCTGAGGGAGCCCAGGATTTCACGAGCCACATCCGATGTATCTTATGGCTGCTTGTAGCGTCCCCAACAAGCCCCCGCCCCCCCCCCCACAGCTGCCTGCCTCCCATCGTACCCGGCACCTGACCAGGAGGAGCCATGCTCAGAGACAGGGGAACCTGTCCCTCCATCACCAAGACTCATTTCTCTGCAGCGACCAGGCTGGGATTTCATGAAGCAAGATGCAAGCGGGCAACAGCCAGTAGGGTACAGGAGGTGGACAGCCCCTTGGGGGCTCATGAAGTGTGCTCTGGCTGCCTCATCCGAGACTTTACCACTGTCTTCAGTACACCCTGGACGGTGTCCTTCAGTGTGTGTGGGCGGTGATCTCTCTGGGAAGATGGGGAGGGCACACGCGCTCCCAGCTGGGACAGGGCATCTCAGGATCCTTGCCGGAGCCTGTTGCGGAAGCAGATGGCATCTTCCCAGCACGGCTGGGGGAGGCGCACACAGTCCTGTGAGTGGTGGCCCCGTGCAGCTTGAGCCAGCCAGGCAAGCTGTGTTAGCTCAGCCCCGAGAACCTCATCTCTGCCTTGCGCCAACCAACAGGGCCTCGGAAGTCAGCAAGGGCTTCGGGGCAGCCAGTGTGGATGACTGCCATCCCCAGGCCACGTTGCTCTTGCTCGGCCCCAGCCATGGAGTACGCAGGTTCACCTGTGGTTTTACAGCAAAGGACAGAGCGTGGCTGGTACACAAGATTGCAAAGAATAAAGAAAAAACTGAAAACTTGTGTTTGGGGCCCAGGGGACGATTACACAGGCAGGAGCAGGTCTCCTCGTGGCACTGGGAAGCCCCCTGTAGGGTCCAGAGCTAGAGCTGAGTGCTTGCTACTGTTTCCCGTCAGGGGTGGGTAGTACAGGCTCCTCTGAGTGGCTGGGATCCAAGACAAGCATGACCACGGTGTTGGTATTGGAACAGGTGGCCTGAGGGAGGGGCTGTCTCAGGGGACCTGCTGCATGGGATGCATGCGCCTTTGTTTCTCATGGTGCCTAGTCTGGGAGGGAGTGAAAGGCAGACACTCCAACACATGGCGTCATCCGTGATGCTCCCTTTGCTGTCAGAGAACCTACCGCATTTTCTCCCTGGTTGTGCTTTTTGAATGTCTTTGTTTAAAATTAAAATTTGATGAGAACTGGCAGCACCTATGGAAAGAATGAAGACACTTGGGAGCACTTGGAAGGCACGTTAAGCAGGTGTGAGAGGGCAGGCCTGCAGAGTTTCCCGTCGGAAAACTTTCAGCTCCTAAACATGAAGGGAGAACAGTGATCTGTGGCTGGTGCTTCAGGCAGAGATCTAGCCACTCAAGTTTTGGAATGCCCGTGGCTTTCCCACTGCGGGTACACTTTTACTCTGGTGGTCCTAGAGAAACCACACAACCTCCCAGCTGGGAGTGTGCTTGAGTCGAGCAGGCACAATAACAAGGCAGGTGTGGGTAGCTTTTCCAAAGAAAGACGGAAAGAGAGTTGTAGTGGCTGCAGAGAGGAGGAGTCCCTCTTCTCTGCCTTTTGTCCATCTGTCTATCCATCTATGCCCATCTTTCCATTTTTCCATCGACAACCCATCCATAGTCCACCACCGACCATCCATCTGTCTGTCCATTTGTCTATGCCCATCTTTCCATCTATGCCCTTCTTTCCATCATTCCATCGACCATCCATCTATCCACCCGTCCATCTGCCTACCGACCATCCTTCAACCATCCGTCCATCATCTCTTCACTGACCATCCCTCTGTCTATGCCATCCATCTTTCTGCCCGTCCACCGATCATCCATGCATCTGTCCATCCACCATCCATCCATAATCCATCCACTGACCATCATCCATCTATGCCCGACCATCCATCCACCATCCATTCACCCACTGACCATCCGTCCATAATCCATGCACTGACCATCCATCTGTCCCATCAGCTGTGCATCCATCCATCCATCCATACCAGTCTGTCCACCCATCTGTCCATCCACGACATCCATCCATCCATCACTAAGTCTGCTTCTGCTGGGCCCTTTCTGGCATAAAAGGCCTGAGGAGTGAACCCAGGGGAGCCTGAGGGGCGTGGGGCAGGGGCATGCATGGAACATAAGGCTGCAGGGCACAGAAAGCAAAAAGGGGAGAGATGCTGCCCCAGGAAAAGGTGATTTCTCGCAAAGGTGTTTCTGGTTTCTTGGAATGAGACTATAAATCACCAAGTCAGAACAGATAACCCATGGTTTTTCGTATGAGACTAAGAGAGCTGGGGGTAGAGTTTGCTGATAACCCCAAATTCTGTTTCCATGTGTTCCAGCCTGCCCCCGATCAAAACAGAAAGTTGGGCCTAACCCCCTTCTGCCCCCATACCCATGGGTAAGGCTCCAAATGGAAGTGAAATTCGCCCCAGACAGGGTGGTGGGCTGAACGTACATAGGAGGCATCCACAGAGGGAGACCCGAGAGCCAGGGCATGAGCCAAAGGTCACAGCTGAACTCAGCACCCAGCTCCTGCTTTCCTGGCACAACCCAGGTACACAGGGATTTGGAGACCCCGAGCTTGGAGCGTGTACTCATGCTCATGAGACCAAAGCCAAAATCCACAGAGGACTGGAACAGCAGACCCCTCTATGGCCAGGACATGCCGCGTTCTGACCGAATGGCGGAATGGTGGTGCAGTCGCAGGAGTCAGCGGGTCGACCAGCCAGGGCAATGGGGCGGGCACCAGAGGGTTAGCTGCTGGCGCAAGCTCAGTGGCACAGAATAAGTCGGGTTCGCACCAGGAACCAGGGCACGAGGAAAGGGTGGGGACTTGGCCCACGGGTGCCGAGTGGTGGGCAGCAGCAGCACTGAGCCCTTCTCTGACTCGCGCCCTGCCTCTGACGGCGGTGGTTAGCCAAAGCGAAAACACACAGGTCCACGCCAAGCAGAGGAGTCCCTGGCGTGTCCCCCCGCGGTTGACGGACTATTTAGGAACAGAGTGGGTGAATTCTCTCAGAAGGACTCCCAGCTGCGCCCTGAGCACTGAGAGGCTAGCTCAGGAGGGCTGGTGGTGGTTGTGGTCCTGACTCTGCCACATCCCTGTGACCACACACAAGTCATGGGACATCAAGATCACCGTGCCTCATCCCTACAGCACAGGACATGCGGGCACGAAGGAAGGACGAAGTGCAATGCTGGGCCCAAGAGCCCTCATAAATCCAAAGTCCAACAACCGGGGCGCGGCGGTGGGGAGGTCTTGTAAGAGTCATTGGGCTGCCGTTGTCACATCCAGGAGCAGAAGAAAATGGCAGAGCTCCTTAAAATTTTTAGAAGAACTCTCATTACTGATGACAGATGACACTACACCTGCTGTGTCCCGACCCCATTGTGACCCCATCCCATCCTGACCCCGTCCCAACCCCATCCTGACCCCATCCCGAACCTTTCCTGACCCCATCCTGACCCATTTTTGACCCCATCCCGACCCTTCCCAACCCTGTCCCATCCCAATCCCACCCCGACTCCAATCCATCTTGGGGGGAAAGGTTGCCTCTGTGGCCAAAGAGAAGGGTGGCAGCGGCTGCGAACCAGCCGCTGTCTGGTGCTTCCTCAGAGCCAGACCACAACTCACCCCTCAAGAAGACACAGTTCCGGCAAACAGGAGCTTCCAAGTGAGTAGCAGGCGTGTTAACATAGGATCTCACGGAGTCTTTATGTGTATAGCCAGCTCCCTGGGACAGTCACACAGGGGTCCCAGCCTGGGTACCAGGCCAGGAGAAGGCACACTCCTCGTGTCCTGACGCTGGCCTGGAACCCCCATCTGCCTCTTCCCGCATGCGTGGGGGCTGCCCCCTGCCATCAAGGACCCTGTGCCCCCCACAGAGTGGGCAGAGTGCGGCCGGGTCACACAGTCAGGAAGGATGCTTGCTCTTCTTTCCTTGGTGAAATTGGGACAAGCTCAACCTGTAGTTCACAGGAAAATGCACACGTCGACAAAGCTTCATGTACATTTTGAGTTGTTTTCTCTAGAAATCTGTAGAACCTTTGTAACCTGCAAAATTCATCTCATCGTCACTGTGAACATGTTTCTATTAGAGTCAGGTCTTCTCTGAATTTTCTTTCATGGCTCCATTTGATCCATTGATAGTATTATTTAGGAATCCTCTTATTTTGGGAAGTTGTTTATTGATTTTTTTTTTTTTTTTTACTAAAATCTGGCATGCGGGAGGGTGGGGAAGATAGGAGAGAGGGAACTTAGAATAGCAGCTTTCAGCCCCATCCTGGTCGGGGACAACCAACGGAAGCAGGCACTCAGGCTCCTTCCCCCGTGATAGAATGAAGGCAGAGGACTTCACAGGCCCATCTCAACTGGGTAGAGGGAGGACTGATGCCGGGGACTGTGCTGACCTGGGGGCAGGTGCGCCGTGATGAGAACAGCGTGTGCAGTCCCACTGTGCCACAGGGCTCTGCTGCGGCCCATCGCTGCCTCTTCACTTCGTCACGTGGAGGTGGTGTTCCAACCCTGCACTCCAAGTGCTGGTGAGTCGTCTGGGGAGGGAAACCCAGATGTCCTCAGGGTGGCAGGCACAGTAAGCTGGGTTGGAGCTCCTCTTCCCAGAGGCTCTGCCCCGTGGCCACCAGGCGTCCTGCTGGCATCCAGGGCGTGAGTCTGTCACTGGTGAACGCTTGGGAGTGTGTGTGAGGTCCCCCGTCAAAGCTGCCTGCTACTGCCCTACCCGGAGTCTCAGCCTTGTGCTCCTGCCCATCCCCAGCCTGTCTCCTCTCCCTGCACACCCTGGACTCCCTGGCCCACCGCCCTCAGCTGCCTTACGTGGCCACGTTGGCTCCCTTTACGCCGCATGGCAGCCGAGAGCCCCACCATCACTGCAGCATTTCCCTTCCGTGGCCGACGTGAGCTGGCAATGCCAAGGGACCAGGGTCTCCGACAGATGCAAGGTGGTAGTGCCCTCAGCCGTGTCTCCTCAGGGCCCTTCCCCAGCAAGGAGACCTGTCCACTCCCCTGGCTGTCGTGGCAGGTGGTGCCTTCATCTCCAGACCTCCTTCCCTCTCTTGGCCTTCCTGGGGCTGCGTTCCTTGGCCCTGGGGACAGGCCAGACTGCAGGGAGCATGATTATTAGGGAATGAAAATACATCCTCTTAATACTTTCAAATTATCAGTCCCATTGCACAAACATAAATGAAACATGGTCTGTGTCCATGGAAATCCTGCTCCAGTCAAGGAGAGAGATTCACAGCCAGAGAGTCACAACATGTGAGACACACACAGCTCCATCATGGCCCTGCATTCCTCCCACACGTGTGCACATACACACGCACATGTACATCCAGGCCTCACACTCCTGACCACACACGTGCACACACAAACCACACGTGCACAGACACACCCAAGCCCCACACTCCTGACCATGTGCGCACACACGCACATACATACCCAGGGCCTGCACTCTCGACTGCACATACACAAACACACACAGACGCCCTGGACTCATGACCACACATATGCACACACACACACCCAAGCCCCACACTCCTGACCATGCATGCACACAACATGCACACACACACACCCAGGCCCTGTACTCCTGACTGCACACACATGCACACACACACCCAGGCCATGCACTCTTGACTGCACACACCCATGCACACACACCAAGGCCCCATACTCGTAACCGCACACACGGAGGCACGCACACACACACACACGCACACACACACAACAGGTCTCGCAATCCTGACCACAAACACATGCACATGCACGCATAGGCCCTACACTCCGGACAGCACACGGACACACACACACACACCTAGACCCTGCACTCCAGAACACACACACACACAGACACACACATACACTCAGGCCCCGCACTCCTGACCTCACGCACACACATGCACACACACCCAGGTCCTGCACTCCAGACCGCACATGCACACACACCCAGTCCTGGCACTCCTGACCACATGCACCCACACATACACGCACGCATCCCTGGCCATCTACCTTCCTAACTGCCTGCCTTACAGCATCTCCCAGCTTCTATCTTGCATCAGTTATTTGCCTACAGATTTTAGCTTCTAATAAGGAAGGAGCCTCACCTGTTCTGTGGCATGTCCTAGGTTTATTAATTTAAAAGAAACATGCTAAGTCCTTCCTGTGTCCCAAGCTCTGTACCTGAGACCGAAGTTATAAAGATAAATGGAACAGTGAATTCTTAGAAGCTCCCAGTCCAGATAATGTTCAATGCAGAATCCAAGAGGTCTTAGATTAGAAAGAATTATCTTTTATTTCCGCTCGTCCCCTGGTGAAGAGCAGCGTTCCCTCTCCTCGGGAAGGCAGAAGTGATGCTAGAAGTCCCTGCGACTTTGTCGGCAGCAGAAGTCATGGGTATATTCATACCATTTGTTGTTCTCAAAATATCATCTATGCACATCTTTCCTGTGAAATTAGGGCACTCATTAGACCCAGTGGTAAATCTCATTTCTTGATGTGTTAATAAAGACTCACACACGTCATGTCACAGATCAGTTCTTACAAATATTTTAATAACCCTATGTCTCTGCGTTTTATGTTATACGTAAGAATGTTCTGGGGGCACCTGGCTAGCTCATTAGGTGACTGCCTTCAGCTCGGGTCATGATCCTGCAGTCCCAGAATTGAGTCCTGCGTCAGGCTCCCTGTTCAGCAGGGAGTCTGCTTCTCCCTTTGACACTCCCCTTTCTCATGTTCTCTCTCTCTCTCTCAAATAAATAAAAGAAATCTTAAAAAAAAGAAAATTTCTATCAATGGGTCCACCACCTTCAGCAGAACGCCACAGGGAAGGACCCACAGCACAGAAGGATTTAGAATGCCTGGTCTGGTTGGATCGACAGACACACACTAAATAATTACAGCAGCTCAGCAGGCATGGCAGGGGACGTGAGCGTGGCGTTCGGAGGCACCGAGTGCAAGTCTCTGCCCTGCACAGGGAAGTCGGAGGTCTTCCCAGAAGACACAAGGGAGCTGGGACCGGACGAAGTCAGTGCGTATAGCCATAGACCCAGGCAGGGTTCTGAGTACCTCATGTATCATATCTCTGAACCCTCCTATCAGCCCTGGAAAGCAAGCACCTTATCATTCCTCTGACAGAGTAGGACACTGCAGCCCTGAGGGGCTCACTGACTGGCCCCAACGCACACAGCAAAAATGGGCTGATCTCAGGGTTGAAGACAGGTTGTACGCTCTGGTGTTTGGCTTCTCTCGGCCGTGCGTGCTCTGCCCCCAAGATGCAGGAGGCAGTCTCAGGCTGGGGCCCGAGTGGGTGCCCGTGGCTGGTAGGCAGCTGGAGGGTCCCTGCTCTTTGGTGGGGAGGGCAGCTGCTGACTCGAGTCTGGGGAGAGGTGAGGCAGAGTGAGGGTGCTCATTGGTCTGGAGGCCACACCCTGTCCCCCTCCCGCCTCTAAGAAAGGGACCAGTGGCCCCACTCTCCTCTGTGCCACGGGACCCCCACAAGGCGGGGGCAGAGAAAGGAGCTGGACTTGACTCCTGTGGAATGCCACATACAGGTTTTAAGGACAAAATCAAACTCCTAGAAAAAGTGTTAACGAGAAAACACTCTTGTCCACACGAAGGGCAGAAGGAAGCGTGTCAGGGGCTGGTGGTGCTTGGGTGCCGTGCTCGTGCCTGCACGATGGTTCCTGAGTCCTGCCGTGGCCCAGACCGCTGCACCTGCGTACACACAGCCCTTGTGGGTCTCAGCGATAATCACAGATGGTCAGGCAGTCTCCAAGCTGAGAAGCAGCATGTGAAGAACTAGGACACACCACAGGAAGAGAACTATAACCAGTCATAGCCCCAGAGAGAGGAGGAGATAGCAAATCCACACAACAAGAGAACATATCCATGCAACAAGAGCAGAACACTATTCTAGAATAAAACTGATTATATAAAAAAGAAGCGTTCCTAATAATTAAATTACGGCAGATAGAAAAAAACTCGACAAAAAAAAAAAAATGGAAAAAAGTTATGGCAATCTCTCAGAAAAGGGAACAAAAAGTCCAAGAGATGGAACGTTGGGGAGAAAAGATAAGAACATTACAGGGTCAGTCTGGGAGTTTCAGTGCCCTGCTGACGTGAAATTCAGGAAGAAGAGGGGACGAAGAGGGGAGTTGTCACAACCGCAGCACAGAAAGGGAGGGGCAGAAGTGAGGGGCACAGCCCCCACGCCTGCTGAGCAAGAGACAGGTAACCAAACAGACCCCCAGACCACGCACGGTACTGGGAAATCTCAGGAAACCAGATATAAAGGGAAAACATGAGGCTTCTGGTGGCAGGAGGGCAGGTACACAGGAAGACTGAGAACCAGAATGACCCCAGATTCCTCAGCAACAGTTCCAGGAGGCAGAACCTCCGGGGCGATTCCTCCAAAACTCTATCAGTCACATTTGAGGTGAGGAGGGAAGACATTCAACAGTCAAATCCCAAAATAGTTACCCCTCAAACCCCCTGATTCTGGGAGCTCCTAAAACATCTGTCCCCACCAAACTCAGGGCTCATCTGAGAAATGGGAAGACAGACTCAGAAAATGGGGAGCCCAACACAGCGGGGCAGAGAGATCACAGCAAACCTGGAGAACAGCCCCTCCAGGCCTGGGCAATGGTTGGTGGGCTCCAGGGGTAACGTCCCCAGGAAAACTGGGAGTGATCGCTCACCCAACTGACTACATTCAGCCACAGAGAGTGGGGCATCAAGACAGAATGAGGGCTCTTCTAGAGACTCAGGGAAGAATTATTATAGAAACACAGAAAATATTGCCAAAGAGAAAATTAAAACAAAACAAAACAAAACAAAACAAAACAAGGTGATGGTTAACTCCTGGGAAAAACACAAATTGTTGGAAAGGAAAGGAAAGGAAATGTCACCCACATACATGGACTCGGTAGTGAACCACACTTACAAAGTCTGCGAAGTGACTACGGTTTGAACAAAACACAAGAGGCAGCTTCCCGAGAGAAGGAAGAACAAGAACCAGGGAAACCATCCTGCCATCCGTGTTAAAAAAAAGGAACACCAAAAACCCCATAGGTAAGGTTTATGCATCAGGAAATGTGGGAGCCAGCAGACAACTCAGAAACACCGAACATTTGGAATGAGCAGTCCATTGGCGGTGGGGAGGGTGGGTGGGAAGGACATGCTGGATGCAGGGTACCCAGGCCCCAGACCTGGAGAGCTGGGCAGACGATGATGCCACCGACGGACATGGGGAGCTTGGGGACAGAAGCACTTTGAAAGAAGAATATACTTCAGTTCAGGTAGGTTGGGGAGGCGGCGGCACAGACCATGGGCAGGTGCAGGGAGAACTCCATGGGGACGGAGGACCCCCCAGGTCTGGGTGGAAGCTGACACCTGGCTGCACTGGCTGGTGCAGGCAGACAGACGGATCAGAAGGAGGAACAACTGGTGAGTGATGCCTGGTGCCCACAGGAGGGGAGTCTCTAGGAAGAGCCATCAAGGGCCACAAAGAGCTCAAGGGCACTGAGAACAGATGACTCCACAGTGTCCGTGGGTTGGCACTCCCACATCCTCCCACGGCAACACCTCCCAGGAGAATTTCGGAGCCGTGGGGGCTGGAAGCACACTGCGGCGGGTCAAAGAGGGAGCTGGAAGTGAGGAAAGAGACTCGGTTCTGTCCCGGGCTGGCCGAGGAGGACCGCTGTGGAGGAACCTGTCCTCACACCCCGTGACTCTTGCCGTTCTGGGACACCAGGAGCTTCAGAAGCCTGAGAGCGGCACATCCGTGGGCCAAGAAATGTGTGGGCCAAACCTCACAGCCCCTAAGGCCCGCCGCCATGACCCTCGCCCAGGGCACACCTGCCCCGGGCGATGGCCCACAAGCCTCCTGCACTAATCATGCTCCCTAAGGAGGACTCCATGGTCTCAACCGGGGCTGTGACATGCTTGTCTGCACCACAATATCATGCATCCCACAAGGAAGAAGGTACAAGAAGCCAGGCAGCCTGTGCTGTCCATCGCTCCCCTTCCCGTGACAGCCCAGCTCTAGGAACTCCACCCTGCCTCTGCAATGGACAGCTCAGGCTCTAGAAACTTCTGGGAGCCTCCAAGGGGCCACTTCAGCCGACGGGGGAAAGCCAAACCTCATGGTGTGGAGCCAGCCAGGGTGCTGGCTGGCTCCATGATCTGCATCACCCTTGCATTGGGGAAGAGGCATGAAGGCACGCGGGTGCAGAGAAGGCCTTCTGGAGGTGAGCGAGGGACTGGGAAGCTTACTCCTTCAAACCCTCACTCACCCACAGGCCTAACGATGGCTCTGCTCTCCCAGGAGGTGGGCCCTCCAGGGGCTCTAGCAGGAAGACCTCCCCACAGGAGGTACACAAGGCCGGCTGTGACCTACAGGTGCTCGGGGAGGGAGAGCACAAGTGAGGCAGGCCTACCTTGGGAGAGACTCCCCTGCAGGAGACTTGCTTAAATTTCCTGTCTCAGAAATGCAGAAGGACCCCAGACAAAGACGCGCAACCTCCTCCATCTGACTCCCGTGCGCAAGGCAGCCTTCTGATGGCTGCGCGTCGGTGCCTTCTGCTCTAGGAGAAGGAATGAAAGCAGCACTGATGGCAAAGATACCCGGGTTTGATGCACACAGTCCTCATCTCACAGCCAGCCACAATACGGTAACTCGCAGAGATGCTGCTGTCAGTCTATACACCCAGGGGTACCTACAAGAACCACAGCCGCACTGGGCCTGCCTGGCCCCCGTCACAGGGTCGTGTCGCCCTCCCCATCCCCGGCTACCTCCGGAACCCGCCACGCAGAGCCAGATGCCTGTCGGGTACTTGACAGGCCATGGCCTCCGCCGCAATTAGCAAGCTGGATCGTGATTCAGCATCAGGTGCCAACAGCCTCCACCGGAGTGGAGCAGATGCTTAAAAATAGCAGAGCTGTGGCTGTATCCACCAGTGGGGGGCTGTTAGCCCCCAGCCAAGACCAACCTCCCCAGCCCCCCAGAGCAGTGAGCGGGGTTCCCATCAATCCCCCCAAAAATCCAGGGAACCCTGGCAGTGAGCGGGGTTCCCGTCAAGCTCCCCAAGAATGCCAGAGTCTCCTGAGCAATGAGTTCACAGGACATGAGCTGTGCAGCTGGGATTTGGAGATGGGCTCCAGGCTCTCTCCCTGAGTCCCACCTCGGCCCAGGGAGCCATTGGTGAATTCCCGGTCTTTAGTCTTCTCTCTGGGCCACAAACACTGATCACAATTACTGCTTCCCAGAAGAGGACTAGAAATCCGCCTACACAGCGCCAACGTGTCCCCCCACCTGTCCCTCCGTCCTCATTCTCATATACCTGCTGGGCTGTTCTACCTGTCAGAACCCAGATGTCTTGGGACCAAATTCACCATCTTCCTAAAATGAACTCTTCTCCCCGACTTTCCATTCCACATACGGACGCTCGTCACGAGAACTCCGACTGCCGTTCCTCCCTTGCTTCATGGCATCTTTTTGGCTTCCTGTCCCCTCTGCCCCAGCCACCGGTGTCCAACACAGCCAGACCATTTTCCAGAGCAGCTCTTCCCAGCCTCGGGCCCAGGGCTGAGCTGGGCTGCGCGCCTCCGCGTGGTTCCGCCCAGTGCATGGGCCGGGGTCAGCGGCACCTTTAGTGTCTGCCCTCTGGACGCCAATCCCAGTCACGGCAACCGCTGTGTCTCAGACAGCGTCCAACACCTGAGGACAGATATGCTGTAAAGCATGGCTCAAACATGCTGCTCCTTTCAGGGCCCCGTAACGGCTCGCCGACGGCTCCCCGAGAGTTCTTGGGAAGGAAACAGTGTTCAGGGTATTATGCTTCTGGTTCGTCATTTCCTTCCTCTGGGGTTTTGGGCTTAACCGCCCTCAGGCTGGCAAGTCCCTCAAAGGCTCTGGGGCTGAGTGCCCCAGCAGGGAGGCTGTGGGGCCACGGGCCAGGGTGGGACCCCAGCCTCACCACCCTAGCCCGCCTGTCTCCCAGTACTGCAGTTTGAGGGCTTGAAAGTGGAGATGAACACAGTACCTGAGTCACAGGGTTAAACGAATTAATATGTGGACAGCACGTAAACCATGCATAAAGCAGCCAACCACTACACGCTGGCCTATGGCCACCATGTCACCATCGTCATGCTCACCATCCTGGCAATGCTTCGTGTCTCTTACCTACATGTCTCCAAAACACACTCGCAGTTCAGGCCAGAGTGAGGCCCCCCCAAGCAGCACCAAGCCTCACACTTTGTTCAGGGACAGCGCTGCCTTGGTCCCCTGCCCTCCACCTGTGTTTCTACTCCTGGACCCCACGGTGCTGCCTGCACTCAACACAGACATTCCCCACACCCTCAGAAAGGGACCTGCCATGCCAGCTGTGGGCAGCTGACTGCCAGTGCCCCATAACCCAGCCTCCGGGGGCTGGACACTCAGGCCCCAGGGGACAGACCTGGCACAGGGACAGATGAGGACACATGGGGCAGACGGATCCTCCACGGGGTCAAGAACAGCTGCATAGTAAAGTCTGCAAGAAAGTACCAGCTTATCCAAGTACCCCCCAACCATGAATGTGTCCAAGGGAAATTTAAGGGAGGACAGAGTTGCTCATGAATGCACAAAGTCTAATACCCAAGATGTGAGGGAAAGCACCTGCCCAAGGCAGGCTAAAGAGGATTTGTGGAGAATGAGAAGCACAGGAGGTACGGATGGCTCGCAGCCGCGGAGCTCGCATGCTGGCCCAGACACCGCTGTAAGTGCTTTTCCACATGTGACCTCGTCTAAGCCAGAGAACCCCTGGGAGGTGGCCACCGTTACAGCCCCCACCTATCTGCAGGAAGGCAAGTGACATCACAGGGAAGCCCTCAGGGAGAGGAAATCAGGGTCCCCATCCTGGCTCCACTGCCAGCCTGCTGGGAGACGCACAGTCCACCTGCTCAGCAGTGATTAATCTGCCCTCCGAGGTCCCTGCAGCATGGGTGCGTGTCCAGGGCCCACGCTGGGTAGGCCACGGGTCTGAACGACCAAGACATTTACTATGTTTCTAATAGCCATCATGGGAAACAAAAACAAAAACACAGTTTCTCCTATGCCATGAAGCTATCCGTTTATAATAGCAGATAATTACACTTACAAAGCCCATAATACTTCAATGTGTCGTAATGACGTGCTGAATTACAGAGATAACTAAGACAGAAGCATCATTTTTGTCATTTATTGGAGTATTTCTCACTCTACCCCCATTTTGACGGGGGGAGAAATAAAGATGACTCTTTCCCACATGTGACTTTCCAGACAACGCAGGCCTTGGGTCCTGCCTGTTGTTCATCTCTGACTCCCAACCTGGCTGGCCCAGAGCCTCGCACATCAGAACGATTCAGAATATTCTTGCTCAGCAAATGATCGCTGCCTCTTCGAGGCTTACTTATTGTTTTACTATTTAGAGTGAAACGGCTGGACAGCAGTCTTTCTAAATTGCGGCGCGTGCCACAGCCAGGGGAGCGAGGGGTTTAACCGCAGGGCGACTCCAAAGGCTCCTGCCCATCCCGGTGAGCCCGACCTCTCCACCCAAAGGTCCCCAGCACATTCTTGTCCCCAGCCCAGGCGTTTAAGTCCAAAACTTCAAAAACAAGGAAACCCTAAGTATGAGAAACAATTTCCCAAGCCCCTGGCCACCGTGTCCTCCCTTGCCTGAGCAAGGGCCCTGAGAAGTTGGCCCTGAGCCTGGGATGTTCTGGACTCTTTTCGGGTAACGAATGCATGTGAGGCTCCTCACAGCAGTCTGCACACACCCGTGCGCCGGAGTGGGGTCACCCACGTCTGGAAGCTAGAATGCGGGTGGAGACAGAGGGCTCCCAGGAGGCAGTGAGTAGACGGGGTGACTGTGGGGAGCCCGACATCAGCTGGCCTGGCCACCGCCCACCCCATCGGCCTGGAGGAGGTGCCTGAAGAGCTCAGGCCCAGCCACCACACACGGACCCACAGGTCAGTCAGAAGTCCTGTGCACTTCAACTCGGAATGTTGGAAGGAGGACGGGGAGCAACAAAGGAAACGTCCGACTGGGAGAGGAGAAACCGCCCCGGGAAAGATAAATTCAAAGCGACTTAAAATGCAATCAGAGCTAACCTCCTATTACTGTAGGTATTAACCCATCACTTCTCCGCAGGCCCCCTCCAGCAGTAATTCAATGTTTACCTGACCTAAGCCAGACATGGCCCACTTGGTGGCCTGGGGACCCACTTGCAATTGATTTTTTTAGGGGCTAGCAGCTGTAATCAAATACTGGGAGTGTCTAGCAGTTGGCTGATGAGGATAGAGCAAACATTACGGCCTGTAATTTGGGAAACTGCACATGTGAGCTTCCGGATCATCCCCGGGCCCCACATCAGTGTCTCCAAGTTCTTTGTAGAGCAAACCGCGGGGAACGTTCAGGGAATGACTTAAGAAAACACACGAGGGGCGCCTGGGTGGCTCAGTGGGTTAAGCCGCTGCCTTCGGCTCAGGTCATGATCCCAGGGTCCTGGGATCGAGTCCCGCATCGGGCTCTCTGCTCAGCAGGGAGCCTGCTTCCTCCTCTCTCTCTCTGCCTGCCTCTCTGCCTGCTTGTGATCTCTCTCTCTGTCAAATAAATAAAAATATTAAAAAAAAAAAAAGAAAACACACGAATTGGAAAACAGCAGATTGTTAACACCCCCCTTCTCTCTCTCACACACACACACGCACATTTGCACACATGCCACTCTTCCTTCAGAGCTCCGCTCTGGGATCACCTCCTCCTGGAAGCCTTCTCTGCTCTCCCCTGAGCTCTGAGGCCTCACAGTACCCCTTCATCAAAATTCACACTGGTCTGCCTCAGGTACCTGCCAAGGGCTGACTTCTGTCCCCCCTTACCCCCAGACTCATATGTTGAAGCCCAAATCCCCCTGAGCGACTGGAGGAGGTGACTGAGCTTAACAGAGGTCATGAGGGTGGAGCCCTGAGCCACTATGGCTGGTGTCCTCGTGAGAAGGGACTCCGGGGAGCTCCCTCTCCCCACTCCCTCTACCCACCACACACGGCAGGAATGGCCACTTGGGGCCCCAGCAAGAAGGCGGCCATCTGCATGGACCTCACTGGCCCCTGACCTCTGATGTCCAGCCTCCAGAACTGCAAGAACATGAAGTGCTGTCGTTTAAGCCACAGGTCTGTGGACTGCCCACACCTGACGCCAGGTCCTCTCCCCCATGTCTCGTCTGAGCTCCTAAAGCAGGACTTACACACAGTAAGCACTTACTAAGTTCCTTTGGTTAGGAGGAACCATGCAACGGGAGGCAGGCAGAGGCTGGCAAGACCACCTCAGTTCCTCGCCCACAGCAGCTCAAAGCCCTGCTTGAATCCGGCGGACTACAGTGAGGAAAATCTCGGGCCCTTCAGGGCTGCATTGGCCGAGGGCAGGACAGGGTTGAAGACCAAACCAGTGTCCTTCTTGCCAGTGACACAGGCATCCAAAGCCAAAGGGAAGGAAGAGTCAGAAGTAAAAAATTCTTGATTCAGCAATATCTCTTAATCCCATGGTCTCAGATCTTGGCTGCCAAACCACTAAGGAGCCTATTGACCCGCCGACCAGCCACGAGGCCAGAACAGACTCCGTCCCTCTGTGCTTCCAGAGCTCGAGAGAGCCAGTCCGGAGCCCAACCTCACCTCCTCCCACACTCCTCCTCCACCTCTTCCTCTTCCTCCGTGCTGGAGAGTGTGAGAGCTGTCCTTTCCCCACTGTGTCCTCCCCCCGAGTCACCCCTACCCCGGAACACAATAAAGACAATGAGTGGAGATCTCCCACCTCCCCTCCATCCCTCACCTCGATAAAAAAATCCCTTCCTAAAGCAAAGATCCAATCGCATCCCACCCCAAACACAGGCATTGTGGGCTCGAAGTGCCTCTGCAGGAGTGCCGCCTGCAGGTCCCACCTGTCTGTCCCACTTCCTTCCCGTGTCTCTTCCCCATCTACCTGCCCTGGGCAGGTTTTATTGCAGTACATTTTCAACACAGACGACTCCTCTTCCAGGGCTCAGGGCTCAACACCTTCACTCCCTGGAAAACATCCTCACTGCTCAACACACAGCTGGACGGTTGTCTGTGGGAGCCTTCTCCGCTCCTCCCCCTGCCCCCAGGGTCTCTGCCATGAAGCTTCACCGAGGACCCACCCTCCACGGTGTCTGTGTCCCTGAACTGGCCACCTGGGGCCTCAGGCCAGCACCACTGTTTTCTGTATCTGTTGGGACACAGGAGGCTCTGTAAGCCTGTGCAGCCAGCAGAGCAAGCTTCTGTGACCGTCTGTGGGCCATGGCTTGGATCCCGCCAACACTGACACTTCTAAGAACACAGGGATCCCCACAGCATCCTTGGAGGCAGAAGCACCACTGTTCCTGTTTCACAGCTCGTAATAGGGGGCCCTCCCCTAGCCAGCTGGTGGCCATGACAGGAACACGGGCTTCCTGTTCTTTCTCCAGCTCTCAGCCTCAAGACATTACCACGTACCCGTGTGACAAGCAAATGAGCCCCTCTCATCCACAGAGCAGTGGTGTCAATGCAAGGGCGACAGGAACAATCCAAGTCCCCATCACCATCCAAAGGGGAAAGCCTGGGCAAGGCTTTGATGTCCACACAGCAATTCAGAAGCTCCACAGCAAACCGCAAGCATAACCTAAACACAGAGCCATCGCGCACGTGCTATCATAGCAGCACTGAATGTACACATGCGTCTCCTGAACGAAAATGCTAAAATGCATTGTGACCTCAGGTCTGACACTAGGACTCTGCATCAGGTGACAGCTGGGGGCTCATCAAAGGACTGGGAGCCCCTCTCGGGGTTAACCCCCTGTCGATCACATTCCTGCAAGAGAAGTTTGTTTCTCACCCGGACAGAATCAGCGATCTAAGTTGGAGGGATCAGGGAAGTCCGCGGGAACCTCCACACATGAGGCTCTAAATTGGGAAACCAGCCAGATCTGTCCCAATGTCGGACATGCACAGATGTGAAAGGACCCACCGCGAGAATGGATTTTCTTTCTTTCTGAAGAGAACTTCCCCGTTCCTGACTCACTGGTGTCATCACACACATCTCTCAGAAATGCAGTTCAGACCAAAGAAAAGAAGATCTGTGTTTTGTTACTGTGAGGAAAAAGAATATGGTACTTGAGTGACCCTCCCCACTCAGCTCTGCTCCCACGCTGGTCATTCCAGGAGATAAAAGTCACCGATTTAAAACAGAAACATCAGACAACCACGTCAAACCTTCAAACCTTCTAACTCCATTTTCATCTGCATCACACAATGGGGTACACAGGTGGCCCAGCTGGGCCCACAGGACTCAGAGGAAAGTCTTGACCCACAGGCCTGGCTCCTAACCTGCATTGTCTATTCTGTACACCTTAGGAGATCCACCTTGCTGAAAATGTTTCTTCAAATTGAAGAAAAAAAAAAAAAGAGGAGGGGGGGAATCAAAATCTCATTTTAACCCGGTTGTCAAGAAAATCAGAGGCGGGGTAAGGTTTGTGTGAAAACACGTGCACACAACACAGTAATCACCCATTACCAGAAGCTTTTACTGGTGCTTGGCCTTGTCACAGGGAGAAGGGCCTCACCGAGGAGGACCAGGAGAGACAATAAGCAGAAGGTGGGATGAGGAACAGCCGCCTGCAGAGTCCCAGACTCCCTGGGCCCACCCTGTGCCCCTCAGCAAGGCTGAGCCAGACCAGTGCTGTGCCCCTTGCCCGCCTCCTCGCTCTTTGGCTGCAGAGCTGCCCGGGGCGGGGGAAGGGGGCGGGCGTTGGGTGTTCATGGCTTCTGGCTGCTTCCCTTCCTCCCTTCAGAGCTCCAGGCTCAGGCACTCCAGCCTTCACTTTGTCTTGATTGTGGGGTCCCGTGTGGTAGATCTGCTTGGATGTTTTGCCCTCTCCAGTTACAAGAACTCCTTTAATATCAGGGCGGGAAGGACCAAAGTCCCGAAATGTTCGGTAACTGTGGCTTACAAAGGGATGCTCACCTTGAAATACAATTTTTTAAAAAAATGCGTCTAGCGATAGGGATTTCCACGCCTACAGGAAAAGCTTGCAGTCAAACCAATAATTTGGGTCGCTGTGCCTCACTCACCAGCTGGGCAACACCGAGTGACTGTTGATCTTCCGTGCCTCAGTTTCCTTGTCTGTAAAATAAAGGTCAGCGGCTGCCAGCCTCAGTCAGGGGCCACGGGGATCCAGTAGGCTATGACACGCGATCACTGAACACAGCCCGTGTTCAGGAGGTCCAAGGAGGAGTCTGAGATCGAAACGACCCTCAGGGTCCCAGTGTGTCGCACACTGACTGATGATTCACTCAACTACCCAACCCTCAGGTAGTGGCCAGCCCCAAACTCTGCCCCGTCTGTTTCCAGTCGTCCCTGCGTGGCAACAGGTGAATAGCTCATCCTTGTGAGAATGCAACAGGAAATTGATAAAACGGCATATCTGAGCCAGGAGTTTATGTATTTGGTGTATCTGCCCTAAATGCTGTGGTCGGTTTTGGTGAAATGCGAATGGAAACAAATTAGAAAGGCGCTTTTTCTTCCTCTTCTTTCCCTGAAGGCAGAGAAGGATCCCAATGGTCCATTTAGATGTACCGTTGCTACGTATAGTTATTCTGGTTGTCAAACACCAAATGGACTTGCAAGATAAGACAAGGACAGAGAAAAGTAGCCTGAGAAAAATCACCTTTCTCTTCACTAACAATAAATAAAACTAAGTTTTATAGTGAACTTAAGATATATGTGGGGAAAAAAAATCATTTGACACAAGCATTTTGCATCTGAGCTTCTGAGAAGAAACCAGTCCTCACTTGCCAGGTTCCCCGGGGAGCAGGACTGCGGCCCCTCGCTGTGCATCCCCAGGGCATACAGCAGGCACTCACGAAAGACCAGGGCACAGAGGTGAGACAGAGAACCAGCTTTACGGCAAGGTCAAAACCCATCACATTCCTGCAATCACAGACTCAAACAGAGTCAGCAACGTGGCAAGGACTGAGCCAGGGAGAAGGTGCGCACCTGCCCAAAGCCACGTGGCTATAGCGGCAGAGGCTGGACTTGACGGCAACTCTGTGAAGACCCCGACGGCCCCTCGTGCCGCAGCAGATCTTCCCGGCCAAAGGACAAGTCTCCCGGCCTTTTGGAAGCTTTTGAAATTTGCCTCCAACGCCAGGGGCAGAGACCGTGGGTGCTTTTCTTTGCATATCCAATCAATATTTACAGGAGACAGATCTTCACCTGTGCTCTTCACTACCCCACAGGAATTAGAGAATCGCGGACTCCCTCTCCACCTCACCACTCAGGCCTCTGAGCGGAGAGATTTGCCGCCTGCTGCAGGAAATCCTTCTCATGTCTCCAAAAGCTCTCAGAATCCACCTTGTGGATAAATCGAAAGAGTTTCCATGCTGTTCCCATGTATTAAGGTGGCCTTTGGCTGAACACACATACTTTGTAGCTTGAGAAGTTGGGACTCAGGCTTACAGATCCAGCACACTTTGAAACCATGACTTTTAGACACCACGTTGCATGAAAAGCTCCCACTCTGCCAGGTGAGAAAACCTTCTCAATGAGACTCCAAGGAGAGAGTGGCATCTCGGAATCAGTAGCCGAGAAAACGTGCGTCCCCCACTGCAAGCACGCAGCCCAATGCCACAGCCACAGCAAGAACTCAAGAAGCCCCATTCCCCGCACTGGGGCCATAACTCTGACACATGGAGAGGGCAGCTGGGGGTGGGGGGAGAGCCCCAGGTCAGGGATTCGCAAGCAGAAACAGGAAACTAAGCACAGCTCAACAGTATCACACACCTGCCCTAAACCCCTCAGCAAGTGCTCACAGCCTGCAGCGAGACGTTCAGAATCCTCACCGGTCTCCGAAGATCCGTACAACAGGGTTCCAACCCACTTGCCCTCCTTACCATCCTGGCTTCCCATAGGTGTGCTATTCTCGATCAGTCCTGCTCTCCTGGCTCCCCACAGGTGTGCCTTTCTAGATCACCCCTGTTCTCCTGGCTCCCCACAGATCTGCTGTTCTGGGTCAGCCCAAACTTCCTGACTCCCCGCAGGTCTGCTGTTCTAGATCAACCTGAACCTCCTGGCTCCCCACAGTTACACTGTTCTAGATCAGCCCTGCTCTCCTGGCTCCCTGCAGGTCTGCTGTTCTAGATCAACCTGAACCTCCTGGCTCCCAACAGGTATACTGTTCTAGATCAGCCCTGCTCTCCTGGCTCCCTGCAGGTCTGCCATTCTAAATCAGCCTCACCCTCCTGAATCCCCATGGGTGTGTTGTTCTAGATCAGCCCTGCTCTCCTGGCTCCCTGCAGGTCTGCTGTTCTAGCGTCCCATGGATCTGCTGTTCTAGGTCAACCTTACTCTCCCTGAACAGGCAAGCAAGTGACTGCCCCCCACACTTTTGCACAAGGTGTCTCTCCCTTTGCAGCACTCCAACCATCTCTCCCTCAGACCTCAGCCCAAGGCCCACCTCTGCTCTAGAACCTTTCTTGATTTCACCTCCAACCTTTTAGGCCACCTCCAAGTAGAAGTGGCCTTGATAGTCATGAATCTGGCACTTTAGTGATCACCGGGAGTCACTATTTTCTAAACAATGTGGCAAGAATGTGGGGCTCCTTTCTGCTGTCAGCCAGCATCAGCTGAGCCTGTTCTGGGTGTCATGTGCTGTGCTGAGCGCCTGAGACACAGTCATGACTAAAGTCCGGGTTCCTGCCTTCAGTGGGCATCTGGTCCAGCGGGTGAGACTGCTTGATGAGAGAGGGTTACACTTGGCACAGTGAGAGCCCAGGTGAGGGGCAGCCCAGTGACCACGGAAATATGAATGAGACTATGGCACTTAAAGTTGTTTTGAACAAGTGAAACTTGTTCATTGGACAAAAGAATATAGAGTAGGAGAGGGTTGCTCTAGGTAAAAGAACATTGTACACATCAGTGCTTGGCACAGGGTATGGATAGGAACTTGGGATTTTTTGAATGAATAAAACAAGGGCCTGGAAGATTCTGGCATATTCACTTTCACTTACTACGTGCTACATGGTTTCCAGCCACACACCAAACCCAGAAGCAAGGCAGCACCATGCCTCGTTTACAGATGAGGATGCTGGGCTTTCAAGGTCTAGGCCCCAAAGCTATGGAGTCGCAGGGCTCTGCCTGCATTCCTGACAGCACAGGGATGGACTAATGAATCTGCCTTCAGGAATGGACTTACAGAGCAAACTCTGAGCCCTCTTCCCTGCAGGTAAACACCCAGCAGGTCTCTGCAGGGACAGAAGCAGCTGAAACCACACTCCGCGCAGACTCTGGGGACAGCAGGTCCTGTGTCTCCCTGCAAACTAGCTGGTAGTCCTCTAAGCATATTTGGTCTTCGTGGCCCCAATGGCAGGTCCTTTTCCCTAACTTACAAAAGACAACCGGGAAAGAGCCACCCAAAAGTCACCTCTAGCCAACACAGGCTCATGGATTCTCTCCTAGGACTCAGAGACCTGAAGTGAGTCTCCCTCTCCAGAACAAAGCGGCTTTTTTGTGACAGAGTTCTTTCCCCCTTCCTCTGATTATCTCCTCAATTTCTCTCTATCTAGTTTGGGCTTTTTCTGTATTATGTGCACTGGACACATATTTCTTCCTCCCAGCTCAGACTATCATACCTTACTATTGTGCTGTTTTTTTTTTTTCACCCAGTGAAAGTCATCAAAAATGAAAGTCCACATTTTAGAACGCTATCTATTAAACATGCACCTTTTTGATTAACAAACAAACAAACAAACAAAGGAAAGCACACTGGGAGGGCTGGTTTCCTGCTCTGGACACCATGGGAAGATTAGGAGTTCTCTGCTCCCCACTAGGCCCTTGCATTTGGTAACTGGGAGTGATTCCGGGGTAAGAAACAACACGTTCAAAGACGCCTCAGTCTAAAGCACCGCTCCTCAGCGGGATCTTTGTACTATTAGCCACGCATCACCTGAGAGCTTGACGGAAATGTGGAATCTCCCCCACCCCAGAACAACTGAACGAGAGCCTGCCTTTCAGTAGGATTCCAGGTGACGGAACACACAGCAAAGCCTTGGAGGCACGGGTCTAGAATTAAGGGATTTGTTTTCATTACCATCCTGGAGCCTCCACCTGAGTTTCTGCCCTGGAAAAGAAGTCTCTGAATGCTGTACTCCACAGAATACCCCCCACCCTGTCCACCGGAGCTGTTTATCCATAGAGGAATTGTGAAACAATAAATACTCCCCCAGAAATCATTCTCGCAGACTCAAGGAGTGCAACGTGGAACAGAGGTGGTGGCTATCCTTTCTGCAGCGTGTGAGTGTTGAGAAGGAACAGCTAACCCTTCCTCCCTGCTTCTCCTTCAAGGCCTGGAGGATGGGGCTTGAGGTCTTCTCCCTCCCAAAAGGGGATAAAGGACTAATGTGAGCCCAGGGGGCTGAGACGTGCCCTGAGCTCTGAGATCCTTCAGGAGAATCTCTGTGGACATGAACAGCAGAACCAGGAGCACAGCCCAGTCTGAGAAGCTCACACATCCGGTAACAGTGGGCAAGAGAACCCCAACGATCCGTCACCTATGCGGAAGAAATGGATGGAGGAGATGGAAGGATGGCATGGACCTGGTTGGAGGGGTCGAAGCTAGAACCGGGAGGAAGCGATGAAGGAAGGAGGAGGCCCAGCCCCATTTGTGCCCTCCTGCCCATGCTCCCACACACCCCAGAAGCAGAGCTAACTCTGGAGCAGCACAGAGGGGCCAACCAGATCCCCTCAGACGGCACAGTGGCTGCCCTGACCTCCCATTTGACCATGTCCTCTGTGAAAAGGACACCTACCTCAGACACATTTCTATAGAACTAAGAGCACCCAAAAGTCACCCCCTGTTAGAAAACCAGAGAAAGCCAAAATGGGTCCCTAGGATGAAGCAAGTATCCGCTCACTAATCCTGAGACGTGCACGCCCCAAAAGCTCCCCCATGCTCCAGATGTCCAGATCTTTCCGCACAATGCCTGAGACCTGGATTCCTCTGCGGTCCCTCCCCACCCCCCTTTACTAGTTTTCCACTCATGTCTCTCCTTGTTCCCCTTCACTCTCTGAACAGCAATATTTCAAATGGGAAATGGTTTATCCATAGCAATCAATACCTGCTTTTCCACCAATTATCACTTATTTATATATGAACAGTAGTTCAGCTGGGAAACATAGGAGTCTGCCCTTTCACAGGGGCACATGAGCAAGCTCTCTCAGAAATCCGGAAGGGACAGCAATCAGCTCCCAAATGCAGCCAGGACTCCCTCCCTCCCTCTCCTCCACCAAGGCAGACAGAGCTCCCTCCCCCAGATCCCAAAACACAGAGGGTCAGCCACGGATGGGGACCAAGGCTCTGCATTTTCTTTCAGCCAGCTCCCACTTCCCACGGATGCACTCGACTGCATTCCCCTGGAAATCAGACATGGAGATACAAGGCCATCCCCCAGAAGCACCCCTGACGGGACCCTCTGTGCCCCAGCCCGGCCCCCATACACCCGCACAGCAGTGCAGGAACTCAGCACCTCCAGAGGTAAGAGAAAGTGAACTTCCCGACAGACCCGTCCCTCTGCCAGACTAGCCTGTTCCTCAGACATTTCACACTCACAAGGAGGATGGGTGGGGGGTGGGGCAACCTGACCCGGCTTCTATCTGACAGCTGACACCTGGTCCCTGTCCACTGAGGGTTCCGACACCATGCACAGGCCCACAAACACGCGCTCAGCTCAGAAGTGCCCTCTCCCTCTCTCTGGCTCGCCCGCGGCCCAAGTGAGGGTAATGGGCCCGCTCATTTTGCCCCATTCGGAGGAGCCTGGCTGCGGGCCGCTGGGCAGCTCCAGGCACCATGGGGCTGTGCATGCACCCTGGGCGCGCCGCGCGCAGGCATCGGAGAAACGCCGGGGGTCCCGGCGGAGGGTGGTCTCCTGTTGGCGCCCACCCCCGCGCCGTGGACCCTGAGGTCACTCACCGCCCGTAAGCTGTGCGGGGCCGAAGCACAGAGCCAGCTGGATCTACAGGACCACGGCCAGCAGCCTGCGAGGGGGCAGCGGCTGCTGCTGCTGCTGCTTCTCCAGAAATCCGTCTCCCGGGCTCCGGTTCATTCCATGATGCATCTTTCGTCCAGGCACCGCACCCGGCTCACAGGCGCCTGCAATCAGGAGCGGACGCGGCGGTGCCTGAGCCGCGGGGCCGCGGGGCAGCGGGGCCTCCCCTCCTCCATCCCCCTCCCTGCGGGAACCCCCCTCCCGGCCCCCACTGGCATCACCACCCACCCCCCTACCTGCCGCGCGCAACCCGCGGCAGCGCCCCGAGGCGCCGCGCGGTGGACGGCGGGGGAGGGGCGGCCTGGCCGGGATTGCGCCGGAACCTTGGCCACTAAGTCCGAAGCATCCCCGCGTCTCCTGCTGGACCCGCACTTTTGCCGGGGCCTATGCGTTTTCACTCTCGGGCACCTCGCGGCGTGGCAGCGGGTCCCCGCGCGACCTACCCCACCTCCGGGCTCTCGGTCGTGCCCCGAGGTCGCGGGGGTTCCCGGCGCGGCGGACCCTCCCTGGCCCGCGGGCTCCCGCGCTTACCTACGGGGCTTCTCTGGCAGCTTCCTTCCCGCCTCTGCCGCCTCCCTGCGCAGCTCTGACCCGCATCTGTGCGCGACCTCTGCGCCGCCACTGCGCTAGCCAGAGGGAAGCCTCGGCAGCGCCAGACCCCCGCCCGCGCCCCGCCTCCGGCTCCCGCGGCACCGGGACCAATCAGAATCCCGCGCGCCTGCACCTGCCTGCCCCGCGGCCAGGCGGCCTCCAACCCACGCGGCGGGCCCGCGACATGTCAGCCCTCGGTCCCCACGAAGGTTCCGCGCGTCCCTTTGGGGCCCGAGTGGCGACCGAAGCGGCTGAGACCCTCCCCATCCCAGGGCATCCCAGCGTTTGCCCTTCAGGATCCGCGGGTACTCCGATCCGAGGCCTGTGCCTTGCAACTGCCCTGGCCTCTCCCAGCGTCTGCGGCCGCTTGCGCGGGTGTCCCGCGGGGGGCCTGTGCGGGGTGGGGGTGCGATCCTTGCAGCTGAAGAAGCCTGGGTACCCGGGAAAGGGAGGCCTCTGGAGGGGTGGGGCCTCAACCCGAGGGGTTCGGGTGTTGGCTCCCAGTCCTCAGGGGGTAGCCTGAGCCTCCACGTGGTTCTTGGAGCACAACCCGGCACCCGCATAGGGGTGGCCCACTCCCCCGACCCCTTTCTCCTCCGCCCACCGTTCCGCCCGAGGCTGGTCTCCCTCTAGTTGAAGGGTGAACTAAGGAGGTGGTGCAGGCAGGCGGCAATTCACTTCCGGGGCTCCCCGTTTTGCCGCTGCAGTTTGCGCCCTGAAAACCATTTTCCTGATACCAACAGCAAATCATCCCGATTCTATCGGGTTTGGATTTATTTCTTTGTTTAGGCTTTATCAAATTGAGATGGCCGCTTTGCACACCGTAGGTTTGACACTTTGGCACAAGTTAATTCCTGCTAATACGGTCTCACTTTGGGGGTTCTGGAATCTGAGTTGGGCACCATTCCACCTTTGAATATTTACTCCCATTTTTTCCCCCTCAGTAAGCCATCAAATCAGCAAAGCTGAGAAATAGTTGACCATGCACGTTTTTACCGTAGTAAGAGGTCTACATGTATGTATATTCTACTGAACTCTGTTCTTCAACCAATGCGCAACCCATTTGTACAGACACCATCAGGATCAAAAGGAACACACACGTTTTTCTGTCCAAACACGGGATCTAGGCTGGAGTCCCCTGACATTTCTAATAAGCGGTCATTCCGCCTCATGGAATACTTCCTGAGGGAGCCTGGTACATTCGCCAACACCTCTCTTAGAAAAGCCTCTCCAGCAAATATAGTTTCTGACCCACACATGATGCAACAGAGAAGTTATTCTGAATAATTTGCTTCCATTCATGCAACATAAGAAAAGCCAACATGAGGGTGGCCACCGCAACACCCCAGCTGTGAGTTTTCTATAGGACCTTTTGTGTTGGTCTGCTAAAACAGCCCTAACCACGTAGCCCTTGCGGGGTCATGACCAAGACAGGTCTATCTTCTCAGTTTTGGAGGCCAGCCACTCAAGATCAAGGTGTCAGCACGTTTGGTTTCTCCTGAGGCCTGTCTCCCCAGCATGAGGGGAGTGGCTTTGTGCCCATGTCACTGACTGACCACAGTGCAGTGGCCCGACTTCAACTCTGCGGTCCCTGTGCTATTTTCCCTCACTTTTCCCTTCCATCCCCCAGCCTCTCCCTGCCCACTATGAGACATTTTTCAAAACGTAGTGAATCTCTTTTGGGGGGAAAAATTATGATTTCACTTTCAGTGGCCAGCAGTATTTCCCTCAGGATGTGTTAGTTGAGCACCAGCTGTGAACAGGATGAGAAAGTGATCACAGAACACAAAACTTCTGTGCCCTTTGAGAACTTACGTTCCGGTGAAGGAAGACACAAGAAGCCAACAAAGGAAAGCACTGGGTCTGTCTGGAGCTGTTAAGTGCTGGGCAGAATAATAAATATGTAATATGATAGATATATAATAAATATAAATCATAAATTGGGGAATGGGTGGAGGATGGATGGAGGTGAAGTCCAGGCTAAGTCAGTGTAATGAAGCGATCCAGTACACAGTCACTTGGACTGGTTACTCTTCTCTCTCAGCATCTCTGCTCCACAGTCACTCAAGTGCCCCGATACCTTCTGCATCATTGCTCTGCCCTCCCCCTAAGATAACGTCTTCGTGCATATAGCTGTAGCCGGATCCCTGGCATGTCCAGGTTCCAGCCTGAGGAAAGTGGTCAAGAAGGGAAGCCTAAGGCCAACGATCCGTCACCTATGCGGAAGAAATGGATGGAGGAGATGGAAGGATGGCATGGACCTGGTTGGAGGGGTCGAAGCTAGAACCGGGAGGAAGCGATGAAGGAAGGAGGAGGCCCAGCCCCATTTGTGCCCTCCTGCCCATGCTCCCACACACCCCAGAAGCAGAGCTAACTCTGGAGCAGCACAGAGGGGCCAACCAGATCCCCTCAGACGGCACAGTGGCTGCCCTGACCTCCCATTTGACCATGTCCTCTGTGAAAAGGACACCTACCTCAGACACATTTCTATAGAACTAAGAGCACCCAAAAGTCACCCCCTGTTAGAAAACCAGAGAAAGCCAAAATGGGTCCCTAGGATGAAGCAAGTATCCGCTCACTAATCCTGAGACGTGCACGCCCCAAAAGCTCCCCCATGCTCCAGATGTCCAGATCTTTCCGCACAATGCCTGAGACCTGGATTCCTCTGCGGTCCCTCCCCACCCCCCTTTACTAGTTTTCCACTCATGTCTCTCCTTGTTCCCCTTCACTCTCTGAACAGCAATATTTTAAATGGGAAATGGTTTATCCATAGCAATCAATACCTGCTTTTCCACCAATTATCACTTATTTATATATGAACAGTAGTTCAGCTGGGAAACATAGGAGTCTGCCCTTTCACAGGGGCACATGAGCAAGCTCTCTCAGAAATCCGGAAGGGACAGCAATCAGCTCCCAAATGCAGCCAGGACTCCCTCCCTCCCTCTCCTCCACCAAGGCAGACAGAGCTCCCTCCCCCAGATCCCAAAACACAGAGGGTCAGCCACGGATGGGGACCAAGGCTCTGCATTTTCTTTCAGCCAGCTCCCACTTCCCACGGATGCACTCGACTGCATTCCCCTGGAAATCAGACATGGAGATACAAGGCCATCCCCCAGAAGCACCCCTGACGGGACCCTCTGTGCCCCAGCCCGGCCCCCATACACCCGCACAGCAGTGCAGGAACTCAGCACCTCCAGAGGTAAGAGAAAGTGAACTTCCCGACAGACCCGTCCCTCTGCCAGACTAGCCTGTTCCTCAGACATTTCACACTCACAAGGAGGATGGGTGGGGGGTGGGGCAACCTGACCCGGCTTCTATCTGACAGCTGACACCTGGTCCCTGTCCACTGAGGGTTCCGACACCATGCACAGGCCCACAAACACGCGCTCAGCTCAGAAGTGCCCTCTCCCTCTCTCTGGCTCGCCCGCGGCCCAAGTGAGGGTAATGGGCCCGCTCATTTTGCCCCATTCGGAGGAGCCTGGCTGCAGGCCGCTGGGCAGCTCCAGGCACCATGGGGCTGTGCATGCACCCTGGGCGCGCCGCGCGCAGGCATCGGAGAAACGCCGGGGGTCCCGGCGGAGGGTGGTCTCCTGTTGGCGCCCACCCCCGCGCCGTGGACCCTGAGGTCACTCACCGCCCGTAAGCTGTGCGGGGCCGAAGCACAGAGCCAGCTGGATCTACAGGACCACGGCCAGCAGCCTGCGAGGGGGCAGCGGCTGCTGCTGCTGCTGCTTCTCCAGAAATCCGTCTCCCGGGCTCCGGTTCATTCCATGATGCATCTTTCGTCCAGGCACCGCACCCGGCTCACAGGCGCCTGCAATCAGGAGCGGACACGGCGGTGCCTGAGCCGCGGGGCCGCGGGGCAGCGGGGCCTCCCCGCCTCCATCCCCCTCCCAGCGGGAACCCCCCTCCCGGGCCCCCACTGGCATCACCACCCACCCCCCTACCCGCCGCGCGCAACCCGCGGCAGCGCCCCGAGGCGCGCCGCGCGGGTGGTCGGCGGGGGAGGGGCGGCCTGGCCGGGATTGCGCCGGAACCTTGGCCACTAAGTCCGAAGCATCCCCGCGTCTCCTGCTGGACCCGCACTTTTGCCGGGGCCTATGCGTTTTCACTCTCGGGCACCTCGCGGCGTGGCAGCGGGTCCCCGGGCGACCTACCCCACCTAGGGGCTCTCGGTCGTGCCCCGAGGTCGCGGGGGTTCCTGGCGCGACGGACCCCCCCTGGCCCGCGGGCTCCCGCGCTTACCTACGGGGCTTCTCTGGCAGCTTCCTTCCCGCCTCTGCCGCCTCCCTGCGCAGCTCTGACCCGCATCTGTGCGCGACCTCTGCGCCGCCACTGCGCTAGCCAGAGGGAAGCCTCGGCAGCGCCAGACCCCCGCCCGCGCCCCGCCTCCGGCTCCCGCGGCACCGGGACCAATCAGAATCCCGCGCGCCTGCACCTGCCTGCCCCGCGGCCAGGCGGCCTCCAACCCACGCGGCGGGCCCGCGACATGTCAGCCCTCGGTCCCCGCGAAGGTTCCGCGCGTCCCTTTGGGGCCCGAGTGGCGACCGAAGCGGCTGAGACCCTCCCCATCCCAGGGCATCCCAGCGTTTGCCCTTCAGGATCCGCGGGTACTCCGATCCGAGGCCTGTGCCTTGCAACTGCCCTGGCCTCTCCCAGCGTCTGCGCCGCTTGCGCGGGTGTCCCGCGGGGGGCCTGTGCGGGGTGGGGGTGCGATCCTTGCAGCTGAAGAAGCCTGGGTACCCGGGAAAGGGAGGCCTCTGGAGGGGTGGGGCCTCAACCCGAGGGGTTCGGGTGTTGGCTCCCAGTCCTCAGGGGGTAGCCTGAGCCTCCACGTGGTTCTTGGAGCACAACCCGGCACCCGCATAGGGGTGGCCCACTCCCCCGACCCCTTTCTCCTCCGCCCACCGTTCCGCCCGAGGCTGGTCTCCCTCTAGTTGAAGGGTGAACTAAGGAGGTGGTGCAGGCAGGCGGCAATTCACTTCCGGGGCTCCCCGTTTTGCCGCTGCAGTTTGCGCTCTGAAAACCATTTTCCTGATACCAACAGCAAATCATCCCGATTCTATCGGGTTTGGATTTATTTCTTTGTTTAGGCTTTATCAAATTGAGATGGCCGCTTTGCACACCGTAGGTTTGACACTTTGGCACAAGTTAATTCCTGCTAATACGGTCTCACTTTGGGGGTTCTGGAATCTGAGTTGGGCACCATTCCACCTTTGAATATTTACTCCCATTTTTTTCCCCCTCAGTAAGCCATCAAATCAGCAAAGCTGAGAAATAGTTGACCATGCACGTTTTTACCGTAGTAAGAGGTCTACATGTATGTATATTCTACTGAACTCTGTTCTTCAACCAATGCGCAACCCATTTGTACAGACACCATCAGGATCAAAAGGAACACACACGTTTTTCTGTCCAAACACGGGATCTAGGCTGGAGTCCCCTGACATTTCTAATAAGCGGTCATTCCGCCTCATGGAATACTTCCTGAGGGAGCCTGGTACATTCGCCAACACCTCTCTTAGAAAAGCCTCTCCAGCAAATATAGTTTCTGACCCACACATGATGCAACAGAGAAGTTATTCTGAATAATTTGCTTCCGTTCATGCAACATAAGAAAAACAAACATGAGGGTGGCCACCGCAACACCCCAGCTGTGAGTTTTCTATAGGACCTTTTGTGTTGGTCTGCTAAAACAGCCCTAACCACGTAGCCCTTGCGGGGTCATGACCAAGACAGGTCTATCTTCTCAGTTTTGGAGGCCAGCCACTCAAGATCAAGGTGTCAGCACGTTTGGTTTCTCCTGAGGCCTGTCTCCCCAGCATGAGGGGAGTGGCTTTGTGCCCATGTCACTGACTGACCACAGTGCAGTGGCCCGACTTCAACTCTGCGGTCCCTGTGCTATTTTCCCTCACTTTTCCCTTCCATCCCCCAGCCTCTCCCTGCCCACTATGAGACATTTTTCAAAACGTAGTGAATCTCTTTTGGGGGGAAAAATTATGATTTCACTTTCAGTGGCCAGCAGTATTTCCCTCAGGATGTGTTAGTTGAGCACCAGCTGTGAACAGGATGAGAAAGTGATCACAGAACACAAAACTTCTGTGCCCTTTGAGAACTTACGTTCCGGTGAAGGAAGACACAAGAAGCCAACAAAGGAAAGCACTGGGTCTGTCTGGAGCTGTTAAGTGCTGGGCAGAATAATAAATATGTAATATGATAGATATATAATAAATATAAATCATAAATTGGGGAATGGGTGGAGGATGGATGGAGGTGAAGTCCAGGCTAAGTCAGTGTAATGAAGCGATCCAGTACACAGTCACTTGGACTGGTTACTCTTCTCTCTCAGCATCTCTGCTCCACAGTCACTCAAGTGCCCCGATACCTTCTGCATCATTGCTCTGCCCTCCCCCTAAGATAACGTCTTCGTGCATATAGCTGTAGCCGGATCCCTGGCATGTCCAGGTTCCAGCCTGAGGAAAGTGGTCAAGAAGGGAAGCCTAAGGCCAACGATCCGTCACCTATGCGGAAGAAATGGATGGAGGAGATGGAAGGATGGCATGGACCTGGTTGGAGGGGTCGAAGCTAGAACCGGGAGGAAGCGATGAAGGAAGGAGGAGGCCCAGCCCCATTTGTGCCCTCCTGCCCATGCTCCCACACACCCCAGAAGCAGAGCTAACTCTGGAGCAGCACAGAGGGGCCAACCAGATCCCCTCAGACGGCACAGTGGCTGCCCTGACCTCCCATTTGACCATGTCCTCTGTGAAAAGGACACCTACCTCAGACACATTTCTATAGAACTAAGAGCACCCAAAAGTCACCCCCTGTTAGAAAACCAGAGAAAGCCAAAATGGGTCCCTAGGATGAAGCAAGTATCCGCTCACTAATCCTGAGACGTGCACGCCCCAAAAGCTCCCCCATGCTCCAGATGTCCAGATCTTTCCGCACAATGCCTGAGACCTGGATTCCTCTGCGGTCCCTCCCCACCCCCCTTTACTAGTTTTCCACTCATGTCTCTCCTTGTTCCCCTTCACTCTCTGAACAGCAATATTTTAAATGGGAAATGGTTTATCCATAGCAATCAATACCTGCTTTTCCACCAATTATCACTTATTTATATATGAACAGTAGTTCAGCTGGGAAACATAGGAGTCTGCCCTTTCACAGGGGCACATGAGCAAGCTCTCTCAGAAATCCGGAAGGGACAGCAATCAGCTCCCAAATGCAGCCAGGACTCCCTCCCTCCCTCTCCTCCACCAAGGCAGACAGAGCTCCCTCCCCCAGATCCCAAAACACAGAGGGTCAGCCACGGATGGGGACCAAGGCTCTGCATTTTCTTTCAGCCAGCTCCCACTTCCCACGGAAGCACTCGACTGCATTCCCCTGGAAATCAGACATGGAGATACAAGGCCATCCCCCAGAAGCACCCCTGACGGGACCCTCTGTGCCCCAGCCCGGCCCCCATACACCCGCACAGCAGTGCAGGAACTCAGCACCTCCAGAGGTAAGAGAAAGTGAACTTCCCGACAGACCCGTCCCTCTGCCAGACTAGCCTGTTCCTCAGACATTTCACACTCACAAGGAGGATGGGTGGGGGGTGGGGCAACCTGACCCGGCTTCTATCTGACAGCTGACACCTGGTCCCTGTCCACTGAGGGTTCCGACACCATGCACAGGCCCACAAACACGCGCTCAGCTCAGAAGTGCCCTCTCCCTCTCTCTGGCTCGCCCGCGGCCCAAGTGAGGGTAATGGGCCCGCTCATTTTGCCCCATTCGGAGGAGCCTGGCTGCGGGCCGCTGGGCAGCTCCAGGCACCATGGGGCTGTGCATGCACCCTGGGCGCGCCGCGCGCAGGCATCGGAGAAACGCCGGGGGTCCCGGCGGAGGGTGGTCTCCTGTTGGCGCCCACCCCCGCGCCGTGGACCCTGAGGTCACTCACCGCCCGTAAGCTGTGCGGGGCCGAAGCACAGAGCCAGCTGGATCTACAGGACCACGGCCAGCAGCCTGCGAGGGGGCAGCGGCTGCTGCTGCTGCTGCTTCTCCAGAAATCCGTCTCCCGGGCTCCGGTTCATTCCATGATGCATCTTTCGTCCAGGCACCGCACCCGGCTCACAGGCGCCTGCAATCAGGAGCGGACACGGCGGTGCCTGAGCCGCGGGGCCGCGGGGCCGCGGGGCCTCCCCTCCTCCATCCCCCTCCCAGCGGGAACCCCCCTCCCGGGCCCCCACTGGCATCACCACCCACCCCCCTACCCGCCGCGCGCAACCCGCGGCAGCGCCCCGAGGCGCGCCGCGCGGGTGGTCGGCGGGGGAGGGGCGGCCTGGCCGGGATTGCGCCGGAACCTTGGCCACTAAGTCCGAAGCATCCCCGCGTCTCCTGCTGGACCCGCACTTTTGCCGGGGCCTATGCGTTTTCACTCTCGGGCACCTCGCGGCGTGGCAGCGGGTCCCCGCGCGACCTACCCCACCTCCGGGCTCTGGGTCGTGACCCGAGGTCGCGGGGGTTCCTGGCGCGACGGACCCCCCCTGGCCCGCGGGCTCCCGCGCTTACCTACGGGGCTTCTCTGGCAGCTTCCTTCCCGCCTCTGCCGCCTCCCTGCGCAGCTCTGACCCGCATCTGTGCGCGACCTCTGCGCCGCCACTGCGCTAGCCAGAGGGAAGCCTCGGCAGCGCCAGACCCCCGCACGTGCTCCGCCTCCGGCTCCCGCGGCACAGGGACCAATCAGAATCCCGCGCGCCTGCACCTGCCTGCCCCTCGGCCAGGCGGCCTCCAACCCACGCGGCGGGCCCGCGACATGTCAGCCCTCGGTCCCCGCGAAGGTTCCGCGCGTCCCTTTGGGGCCCGAGTGGCGACCGAAGCGGCTGAGACCCTCCCCATCCCAGGGCATCCCAGCGTTTGCCCTTCAGGATCCGCGGGTACTCCGATCCGAGGCCTGTGCCTTGCAACTGCCCTGGCCTCTCCCAGCGTCTGCGCCGCTTGCGCGGGTGTCCCGCGGGGGGCCTGTGCGGGGTGGGGGTGCGATCCTTGCAGCTGAAGAAGCCTGGGTACCCGGGAAAGGGAGGCCTCTGGAGGGGTGGGGCCTCAACCCGAGGGGTTCGGGTGTTGGCTCCCAGTCCTCAGGGGGTAGCCTGAGCCTCCACGTGGTTCTTGGAGCACAACCCGGCACCCGCATAGGGGTGGCCCACTCCCCCGACCCCTTTCTCCTCCGCCCACCGTTCCGCCCGAGGCTGGTCTCCCTCTAGTTGAAGGGTGAACTAAGGAGGTGGTGCAGGCAGGCGGCAATTCACTTCCGGGGCTCCCCGTTTTGCCGCTGCAGTTTGCGCCCTGAAAACCATTTTCCTGATACCAACAGCAAATCATCCCGATTCTATCGGGTTTGGATTTATTTCTTTGTTTAGGCTTTATCAAATTGAGATGGCCGCTTTGCACACCGTAGGTTTGACACTTTGGCACAAGTTAATTCCTGCTAATACGGTCTCACTTTGGGGGTTCTGGAATCTGAGTTGGGCACCATTCCACCTTTGAATATTTACTCCCATTTTTTTCCCCCTCAGTAAGCCATCAAATCAGCAAAGCTGAGAAATAGTTGACCATGCACGTTTTTACCGTAGTAAGAGGTCTACATGTATGTATATTCTACTGAACTCTGTTCTTCAACCAATGCGCAACCCATTTGTACAGACACCATCAGGATCAAAAGGAACACACACGTTTTTCTGTCCAAACACGGGATCTAGGCTGGAGTCCCCTGACATTTCTAATAAGCGGTCATTCCGCCTCATGGAATACTTCCTGAGGGAGCCTGGTACATTCGCCAACACCTCTCTTAGAAAAGCCTCTCCAGCAAATATAGTTTCTGACCCACACATGATGCAACAGAGAAGTTATTCTGAATAATTTGCTTCCGTTCATGCAACATAAGAAAAGCCAACATGAGGGTGGCCACCGCAACACCCCAGCTGTGAGTTTTCTATAGGACCTTTTGTGTTGGTCTGCTAAAACAGCCCTAACCACGTAGCCCTTGCGGGGTCATGACCAAGACAGGTCTATCTTCTCAGTTTTGGAGGCCAGCCACTCAAGATCAAGGTGTCAGCACGTTTGGTTTCTCCTGAGGCCTGTCTCCCCAGCATGAGGGGAGTGGCTTTGTGCCCATGTCACTGACTGACCACAGTGCAGTGGCCCGACTTCAACTCTGCGGTCCCTGTGCTATTTTCCCTCACTTTTCCCTTCCATCCCCCAGCCTCTCCCTGCCCACTATGAGACATTTTTCAAAACGTAGTGAATCTCTTTTGGGGGGAAAAATTATGATTTCACTTTCAGTGGCCAGCAGTATTTCCCTCAGGATGTGTTAGTTGAGCACCAGCTGTGAACAGGATGAGAAAGTGATCACAGAACACAAAACTTCTGTGCCCTTTGAGAACTTACGTTCCGGTGAAGGAAGACACAAGAAGCCAACAAAGGAAAGCACTGGGTCTGTCTGGAGCTGTTAAGTGCTGGGCAGAATAATAAATATGTAATATGATAGATATATAATAAATATAAATCATAAATTGGGGAATGGGTGGAGGATGGATGGAGGTGAAGTCCAGGCTAAGTCAGTGTAATGAAGCGATCCAGTACACAGTCACTTGGACTGGTTACTCTTCTCTCTCAGCATCTCTGCTCCACAGTCACTCAGGTGCCCCGATACCTTCTGCATCGTTGCTCTGCCCTCCCCCTAAGATAACGTCTTCGTGCATATAGCTGTAGCCGGATGCCTGGCATGTCCAGGTTCCAGCCTGAGGAAAGTGGTCAAGAAGGGAAGCCTAAGGCCAACGATCCGTCACCTATGCGGAAGAAATGGATGGAGGAGATGGAAGGATGGCATGGACCTGGTTGGAGGGGTCGAAGCTAGAACCGGGAGGAAGCGATGAAGGAAGGAGGAGGCCCAGCCCCATTTGTGCCCTCCTGCCCATGCTCCCACACACCCCAGAAGCAGAGCTAACTCTGGAGCAGCACAGAGGGGCCAACCAGATCCCCTCAGACGGTACAGTGGCTGCCCTGACCTCCCATTTGACCATGTCCTCTGTGAAAAGGACACCTACCTCAGACACATTTCTATAGAACTAAGAGCACCCAAAAGTCACCCCCTGTTAGAAAACCAAAGAAAGCCAAAATGGGTCCCTAGGATGAAGCAAGTATCCGCTCACTAATCCTGAGACGTGCACGCCCCAAAAGCTCCCCCATGCTCCAGATGTCCAGATCTTTCCGCACAATGCCTGAGACCTGGATTCCTCTGCGGTCCCTCCCCACCCCCCTTTACTAGTTTTCCACTCATGTCTCTCCTTGTTCCCCTTCACTCTCTGAACAGCAATATTTTAAATGGGAAATGGTTTATCCATAGCAATCAATACCTGCTTTTCCACCAATTATCACTTATTTATATATGAACAGTAGTTCAGCTGGGAAACATAGGAGTCTGCCCTTTCACAGGGGCACATGAGCAAGCTCTCTCAGAAATCCGGAAGGGACAGCAATCAGCTCCCAAATGCAGCCAGGACTCCCTCCCTCCCTCTCCTCCACCAAGGCAGACAGAGCTCCCTCCCCCAGATCCCAAAACACAGAGGGTCAGCCACGGATGGGGACCAAGGCTCTGCATTTTCTTTCAGCCAGCTCCCACTTCCCACGGATGCACTCGACTGCATTCCCCTGGAAATCAGACATGGAGATACAAGGCCATCCCCCAGAAGCACCCCTGACGGGACCCTCTGTGCCCCAGCCCGGCCCCCATACACCCGCACAGCAGTGCAGGAACTCAGCACCTCCAGAGGTAAGAGAAAGTGAACTTCCCGACAGACCCGTCCCTCTGCCAGACTAGCCTGTTCCTCAGACATTTCACACTCACAAGGAGGATGGGTGGGGGGTGGGGCAACCTGACCCGGCTTCTATCTGACAGCTGACACCTGGTCCCTGTCCACTGAGGGTTCCGACACCATGCACAGGCCCACAAACACGCGCTCAGCTCAGAAGTGCCCTCTCCCTCTCTCTGGCTCGCCCGCGGCCCAAGTGAGGGTAATGGGCCCGCTCATTTTGCCCCATTCGGAGGAGCCTGGCTGCGGGCCGCTGGGCAGCTCCAGGCACCATGGGGCTGTGCATGCACCCTGGGCGCGCCGCGCGCAGGCATCGGAGAAACGCCGGGGGTCCCGGCGGAGGGTGGTCTCCTGTTGGCGCCCACCCCCGCGCCGTGGACCCTGAGGTCACTCACCGCCCGTAAGCTGTGCGGGGCCGAAGCACAGAGCCAGCTGGATCTACAGGACCACGGCCAGCAGCCTGCGAGGGGGCAGCGGCTGCTGCTGCTGCTGCTTCTCCAGAAATCCGTCTCCCGGGCTCCGGTTCATTCCATGATGCATCTTTCGTCCAGGCACCGCACCCGGCTCACAGGCGCCTGCAATCAGGAGCGGACACGGCGGTGCCTGAGCCGCGGGGCCGCGGGGCAGCGGGGCCTCCCCTCCTCCATCCCCCTCCCTGCGGGAACCCCCCTCCCGGCCCCCACTGGCATCACCACCCACCCCCCTACCCGCCGCGCGCAACCCGCGGCAGCGCCCCGCGGCGCCGCGCGGTGGACGGCGGGGGAGGGGCGGCCTGGCCGGGATTGCGCCGGAACCTTGGCCACTAAGTCCGAAGCATCCCCGCGTCTCCTGCTGGACCCGCACTTTTGCCGGGGCCTATGCGTTTTCACTCTCGGGCACCTCGCGGCGTGGCAGCGGGTCCCCGCGCGACCTACCCCACCTCCGGGCTCTCGGTCGTGCCCCGAGGTCGCGGGGGTTCCTGGCGCGACGGACCCCCTCTGGCCCGCGGGCTCCCGCGCTTACCTACGGGGCTTCTCTGGCAGCTTCCTTCCCGCCTCTGCCGCCTCCCTGCGCAGCTCTGACCCGCATCTGTGCGTGACCTCTGCGCCGCCACTGCGCTAGCCAGAGGGAAGCCTCGGCAGCGCCAGACCCCCGCCCGCGCCCCGCCTCCGGCTCCCGCGGCACCGGGACCAATCAGAATCCCGCGCGCCTGCACCTGCCTGCCCCGCGGCCAGGCGGCCTCCAACCCACGCGGCGGGCCCGCGACATGTCAGCCCTCGGTCCCCGCGAAGGTTCCGCGCGTCCCTTTGGGGCCCGAGTGGCGACCGAAGCGGCTGAGACCCTCCCCATCCCAGGGCATCCCAGCGTTTGCCCTTCAGGATCCGCGGGTACTCCGATCCGAGGCCTGTGCCTTGGAACTGCCCTGGCCTCTCCCAGCGTCTGCGCCGCTTGCGCGGGTGTCCTGCGGGGGGCCTGTGCGGGGTGGGGGTGCGATCCTTGCAGCTGAAGAAGCCTGGGTACCCGGGAAAGGGAGGCCTCTGGAGGGGTGGGGCCTCAACCCGAGGGGTTCGGGTGTTGGCTCCCAGTCCTCAGGGGGTAGCCTGAGCCTCCACGTGGTTCTTGGAGCACAACCCGGCACCCGCATAGGGGTGGCCCACTCCCCCGACCCCTTTCTCCTCCGCCCACCGTTCCGCCCGACGCTGGTCTCCCTCTAGTTGAAGGGTGAACTAAGGAGGTGGTGCAGGCAGGCGGCAATTCACTTCCGGGGCTCCCCGTTTTGCCGCTGCAGTTTGCGCCCTGAAAACCATTTTCCTGATACCAACAGCAAATCATCCCGATTCTATCGGGTTTGGATTTATTTCTTTGTTTAGGCTTTATCAAATTGAGATGGCCGCTTTGCACACCGTAGGTTTGACACTTTGGCACAAGTTAATTCCTGCTAATACGGTCTCACTTTGGGGGTTCTGGAATCTGAGTTGGGCACCATTCCACCTTTGAATATTTACTCCCATTTTTTTCCCCCTCAGTAAGCCATCAAATCAGCAAAGCTGAGAAATAGTTGACCATGCACGTTTTTACCGTAGTAAGAGGTCTACATGTATGTATATTCTACTGAACTCTGTTCTTCAACCAATGCGCAACCCATTTGTACAGACACCATCAGGATCAAAAGGAACACACACGTTTTTCTGTCCAAACACGGGATCTAGGCTGGAGTCCCCTGACATTTCTAATAAGCGGTCATTCCGCCTCATGGAATACTTCCTGAGGGAGCCTGGTACATTCGCCAACACCTCTCTTAGAAAAGCCTCTCCAGCAAATATAGTTTCTGACCCACACATGATGCAACAGAGAAGTTATTCTGAATAATTTGCTTCCGTTCATGCAACATAAGAAAAGCCAACATGAGGGTGGCCACCGCAACACCCCAGCTGTGAGTTTTCTATAGGACCTTTTGTGTTGGTCTGCTAAAACAGCCCTAACCACGTAGCCCTTGCGGGGTCATGACCAAGACAGGTCTATCTTCTCAGTTTTGGAGGCCAGCCACTCAAGATCAAGGTGTCAGCACGTTTGGTTTCTCCTGAGGCCTGTCTCCCCAGCATGAGGGGAGTGGCTTTGTGCCCATGTCACTGACTGACCACAGTGCAGTGGCCCGACTTCAACTCTGCGGTCCCTGTGCTATTTTCCCTCACTTTTCCCTTCCATCCCCCAGCCTCTCCCTGCCCACTATGAGACATTTTTCAAAACGTAGTGAATCTCTTTTGGGGGGAAAAATTATGATTTCACTTTCAGTGGCCAGCAGTATTTCCCTCAGGATGTGTTAGTTGAGCACCAGCTGTGAACAGGATGAGAAAGTGATCACAGAACACAAAACTTCTGTGCCCTTTGAGAACTTACGTTCCGGTGAAGGAAGACACAAGAAGCCAACAAAGGAAAGCACTGGGTCTGTCTGGAGCTGTTAAGTGCTGGGCAGAATAATAAATATGTAATATGATAGATATATAATAAATATAAATCATAAATTGGGGAATGGGTGGAGGATGGATGGAGGTGAAGTCCAGGCTAAGTCAGTGTAATGAAGCGATCCAGTACACAGTCACTTGGACTGGTTACTCTTCTCTCTCAGCATCTCTGCTCCACAGTCACTCAGGTGCCCCGATACCTTCTGCATCGTTGCTCTGCCCTCCCCCTAAGATAACGTCTTCGTGCATATAGCTGTAGCCGGATGCCTGGCATGTCCAGGTTCCAGCCTGAGGAAAGTGGTCAAGAAGGGAAGCCTAAGGCCAACGATCCGTCACCTATGCGGAAGAAATGGATGGAGGAGATGGAAGGATGGCATGGACCTGGTTGGAGGGGTCGAAGCTAGAACCGGGAGGAAGCGATGAAGGAAGGAGGAGGCCCAGCCCCATTTGTGCCCTCCTGCCCATGCTCCCACACACCCCAGAAGCAGAGCTAACTCTGGAGCAGCACAGAGGGGCCAACCAGATCCCCTCAGACGGTACAGTGGCTGCCCTGACCTCCCATTTGACCATGTCCTCTGTGAAAAGGACACCTACCTCAGACACATTTCTATAGAACTAAGAGCACCCAAAAGTCACCCCCTGTTAGAAAACCAAAGAAAGCCAAAATGGGTCCCTAGGATGAAGCAAGTATCCGCTCACTAATCCTGAGACGTGCACGCCCCAAAAGCTCCCCCATGCTCCAGATGTCCAGATCTTTCCGCACAATGCCTGAGACCTGGATTCCTCTGCGGTCCCTCCCCACCCCCCTTTACTAGTTTTCCACTCATGTCTCTCCTTGTTCCCCTTCACTCTCTGAACAGCAATATTTTAAATGGGAAATGGTTTATCCATAGCAATCAATACCTGCTTTTCCACCAATTATCACTTATTTATATATGAACAGTAGTTCAGCTGGGAAACATAGGAGTCTGCCCTTTCACAGGGGCACATGAGCAAGCTCTCTCAGAAATCCGGAAGGGACAGCAATCAGCTCCCAAATGCAGCCAGGACTCCCTCCCTCCCTCTCCTCCACCAAGGCAGACAGAGCTCCCTCCCCCAGATCCCAAAACACAGAGGGTCAGCCACGGATGGGGACCAAGGCTCTGCATTTTCTTTCAGCCAGCTCCCACTTCCCACGGATGCACTCGACTGCATTCCCCTGGAAATCAGACATGGAGATACAAGGCCATCCCCCAGAAGCACCCCTGACGGGACCCTCTGTGCCCCAGCCCGGCCCCCATACACCCGCACAGCAGTGCAGGAACTCAGCACCTCCAGAGGTAAGAGAAAGTGAACTTCCCGACAGACCCGTCCCTCTGCCAGACTAGCCTGTTCCTCAGACATTTCACACTCACAAGGAGGATGGGTGGGGGGTGGGGCAACCTGACCCGGCTTCTATCTGACAGCTGACACCTGGTCCCTGTCCACTGAGGGTTCCGACACCATGCACAGGCCCACAAACACGCGCTCAGCTCAGAAGTGCCCTCTCCCTCTCTCTGGCTCGCCCGCGGCCCAAGTGAGGGTAATGGGCCCGCTCATTTTGCCCCATTCGGAGGAGCCTGGCTGCGGGCCGCTGGGCAGCTCCAGGCACCATGGGGCTGTGCATGCACCCTGGGCGCGCCGCGCGCAGGCATCGGAGAAACGCCGGGGGTCCCGGCGGAGGGTGGTCTCCTGTTGGCGCCCACCCCCGCGCCGTGGACCCTGAGGTCACTCACCGCCCGTAAGCTGTGCGGGGCCGAAGCACAGAGCCAGCTGGATCTACAGGACCACGGCCAGCAGCCTGCGAGGGGGCAGCGGCTGCTGCTGCTGCTGCTTCTCCAGAAATCCGTCTCCCGGGCTCCGGTTCATTCCATGATGCATCTTTCGTCCAGGCACCGCACCCGGCTCACAGGCGCCTGCAATCAGGAGCGGACACGGCGGTGCCTGAGCCGCGGGGCCGCGGGGCAGCGGGGCCTCCCCTCCTCCATCCCCCTCCCTGCGGGAACCCCCCTCCCGGCCCCCACTGGCATCACCACCCACCCCCCTACCCGCCGCGCGCAACCCGCGGCAGCGCCCCGAGGCGCCGCGCGGTGGACGGCGGGGGAGGGGCGGCCTGGCCGGGATTGCGCCGGAACCTTGGCCACTAAGTCCGAAGCATCCCCGCGTCTCCTGCTGGACCCGCACTTTTGCCGGGGCCTATGCGTTTTCACTCTCGGGCACCTCGCGGCGTGGCAGCGGGTCCCCGCGCGACCTACCCCACCTCCGGGCTCTCGGTCGTGCCCCGAGGTCGCGGGGGTTCCTGGCGCGACGGACCCCCCCCTGGCCCGCGGGCTCCCGCGCTTACCTACGGGGCTTCTCTGGCAGCTTCCTTCCCGCCTCTGCCGCCTCCCTGCGCAGCTCTGACCCGCATCTGTGCGTGACCTCTGCGCCGCCACTGCGCTAGCCAGAGGGAAGCCTCGGCAGCGCCAGACCCCCGCCCGCGCCCCGCCTCCGGCTCCCGCGGCACCGGGACCAATCAGAATCCCGCGCGCCTGCACCTGCCTGCCCCGCGGCCAGGCGGCCTCCAACCCACGCGGCGGGCCCGCGACATGTCAGCCCTCGGTCCCCGCGAAGGTTCCGCGCGTCCCTTTGGGGCCCGAGTGGCGACCGAAGCGGCTGAGACCCTCCCCATCCCAGGGCATCCCAGCGTTTGCCCTTCAGGATCCGCGGGTACTCCGATCCGAGGCCTGTGCCTTGGAACTGCCCTGGCCTCTCCCAGCGTCTGCGCCGCTTGCGCGGGTGTCCTGCGGGGGGCCTGTGCGGGGTGGGGGTGCGATCCTTGCAGCTGAAGAAGCCTGGGTACCCGGGAAAGGGAGGCCTCTGGAGGGGTGGGGCCTCAACCCGAGGGGTTCGGGTGTTGGCTCCCAGTCCTCAGGGGGTAGCCTGAGCCTCCACGTGGTTCTTGGAGCACAACCCGGCACCCGCATAGGGGTGGCCCACACCCCGACCCCTTTCTCCTCCGCCCACCGTTCCGCCCGACGCTGGTCTCCCTCTAGTTGAAGGGTGAACTAAGGAGGTGGTGCAGGCAGGCGGCAATTCACTTCCGGGGCTCCCCGTTTTGCCGCTGCAGTTTGCGCCCTGAAAACCATTTTCCTGATACCAACAGCAAATCATCCCGATTCTATCGGGTTTGGATTTATTTCTTTGTTTAGACTTTATCAAATTGAGATGGCCGCTTTGCACACCGTAGGTTTGACACTTTGGCACAAGTTAATTCCTGCTAATACGGTCTCACTTTGGGGGTTTTGGAATCTGAGTTGGGCACCATTCCACCTTTCGGAGGTCCTATAACTGACCTCTGCCGTTTGAATATTTACTCCCATTTTTTTCCCCCTCAGTAAGCCATCCAATCAGCAAAGCTGAGAAATAGTTGACCATGCACGTTTTTACCGTAGTAAGAGGTCTACATGTATGTATATTCTACTGAACTCTGTTCTTCAACCAATGCGCAACCCATTTGTACAGACACCATCAGGATCAAAAGGAACACACACGTTTTTCTGTCCAAACACGGGATCTAGGCTGGAGTCCCCTGACATTTCTAATAAGCGGTCATTCCGCCTCATGGAATACTTCCTGAGGGAGCATGGTACATTCGCCAACACCTCTCTTAGAAAAGCCTCTCCAGCAAATATAGTTTCTGACCCACACATGATGCAACAGAGAAGTTATTCTGAATAATTTGCTTCCGTTCATGCAACATAAGAAAAGCCAACATGAGGGTGGCCACCGCAACACCCCAGCTGTGAGTTTTCTATAGGACCTTTTGTGTTGGTCTGCTAAAACAGCCCTAACCACGTAGCCCTTGCGGGGTCATGACCAAGACAGGTCTATCTTCTCAGTTTTGGAGGCCAGCCACTCAAGATCAAGGTGTCAGCACGTTTGGTTTCTCCTGAGGCCTGTCTCCCCAGCATGAGGGGAGTGGCTTTGTGCCCATGTCACTGACTGACCACAGTGCAGTGGCCCGACTTCAACTCTGCGGTCCCTGTGCTATTTTCCCTCACTTTTCCCTTCCATCCCCCAGCCTCTCCCTGCCCACTATGAGACATTTTTCAAAACGTAGTGAATCTCTTTTGGGGGGAAAAATTATGATTTCACTTTCAGTGGCCAGCAGTATTTCCCTCAGGATGTGTTAGTTGAGCACCAGCTGTGAACAGGATGAGAAAGTGATCACAGAACACAAAACTTCTGTGCCCTTTGAGAACTTACGTTCCGGTGAAGGAAGACACAAGAAGCCAACAAAGGAAAGCACTGGGTCTGTCTGGAGCTGTTAAGTGCTGGGCAGAATAATAAATATGTAATATGATAGATATATAATAAATATAAATCATAAATTGGGGAATGGGTGGAGGATGGATGGAGGTGAAGTCCAGGCTAAGTCAGTGTAATGAAGCGATCCAGTACACAGTCACTTGGACTGGTTACTCTTCTCTCTCAGCATCTCTGCTCCACAGTCACTCAGGTGCCCCGATACCTTCTGCATCGTTGCTCTGCCCTCCCCCTAAGATAACGTCTTCGTGCATATAGCTGTAGCCGGATCCCTGGCATGTCCAGGTTCCAGCCTGAGGAAAGTGGTCAAGAAGGGAAGCCTAAGGCCAACGATCCGTCACCTATGCGGAAGAAATGGATGGAGGAGATGGAAGGATGGCATGGACCTGGTTGGAGGGGTCGAAGCTAGAACCGGGAGGAAGCGATGAAGGAAGGAGGAGGCCCAGCCCCATTTGTGCCCTCCTGCCCATGCTCCCACACACCCCAGAAGCAGAGCTAACTCTGGAGCAGCACAGAGGGGCCAACCAGATCCCCTCAGACGGCACAGTGGCTGCCCTGACCTCCCATTTGACCATGTCCTCTGTGAAAAGGACACCTACCTCAGACACATTTCTATAGAACTAAGAGCACCCAAAAGTCACCCCCTGTTAGAAAACCAAAGAAAGCCAAAATGGGTCCCTAGGATGAAGCAAGTATCCGCTCACTAATCCTGAGACGTGCACGCCCCAAAAGCTCCCCCATGCTCCAGATGTCCAGATCTTTCCGCACAATGCCTGAGACCTGGATTCCTCTGCGGTCCCTCCCCACCCCCCTTTACTAGTTTTCCACTCATGTCTCTCCTTGTTCCCCTTCACTCTCTGAACAGCAATATTTTAAATGGGAAATGGTTTATCCATAGCAATCAATACCTGCTTTTCCACCAATTATCACTTATTTATATATGAACAGTAGTTCAGCTGGGAAACATAGGAGTCTGCCCTTTCACAGGGGCACATGAGCAAGCTCTCTCAGAAATCCGGAAGGGACAGCAATCAGCTCCCAAATGCAGCCAGGACTCCCTCCCTCCCTCTCCTCCACCAAGGCAGACAGAGCTCCCTCCCCCAGATCCCAAAACACAGAGGGTCAGCCACGGATGGGGACCAAGGCTCTGCATTTTCTTTCAGCCAGCTCCCACTTCCCACGGAAGCACTCGACTGCATTCCCCTGGAAATCAGACATGGAGATACAAGGCCATCCCCCAGAAGCACCCCTGACGGGACCCTCTGTGCCCCAGCCCGGCCCCCATACACCCGCACAGCAGTGCAGGAACTCAGCACCTCCAGAGGTAAGAGAAAGTGAACTTCCCGACAGACCCGTCCCTCTGCCAGACTAGCCTGTTCCTCAGACATTTCACACTCACAAGGAGGATGGGTGGGTGGGGGGGGGCAACCTGCCCCGGCTTCTATCTGACAGCTGACACCTGGTCCCTGTCCACTGAGGGTTCCGACACCATGCACAGGCCCACAAACACGCGCTCAGCTCAGAAGTGCCCTCTCCCTCTCTCTGGCTCGCCCGCGGCCCAAGTGAGGGTAATGGGCCCGCTCATTTTGCCCCATTCGGAGGAGCCTGGCTGCGGGCCGCTGGGCAGCTCCAGGCACCATGGGGCTGTGCATGCACCCTGGGCGCGCCGCGCGCAGGCATCGGAGAAACGCCGGGGGTCCCGGCGGAGGGTGGTCTCCTGTTGGCGCCCACCCCCGCGCCGTGGACCCTGAGGTCACTCACCGCCCGTAAGCTGTGCGGGGCCGAAGCACAGAGCCAGCTGGATCTACAGGACCACGGCCAGCAGCCTGCGAGGGGGCAGCGGCTGCTGCTGCTGCTGCTTCTCCAGAAATCCGTCTCCCGGGCTCCGGTTCATTCCATGATGCATCTTTCGTCCAGGCACCGCACCCGGCTCACAGGCGCCTGCAATCAGGAGCGGACGCGGCGGTGCCTGAGCCGCGGGGCCGCGGGGCAGCGGGGCCTCCCCTCCTCCATCCCCCTCCCTGTGGGAACCCCCATCCCGGCCCCCACTGGCATCACCACCCACCCCCCTACCCGCCGCGCGCAACCCGCGGCAGCGCCCCGAGGCGCCGCGCGGTGGACGGCGGGGGAGGGGCGGCCTGGCCGGGATTGCGCCGGAACCTTGGCCACTAAGTCCGAAGCATCCCCGCGTCTCCTGCTGGACCCGCACTTTTGCCGGGGCCTATGCGTTTTCACTCTCGGGCACCTCGCGGCGTGGCAGCGGGTCCCCGCGCGACCTACCCCACCTCCGGGCTCTCGGTCGTGCCCCGAGGTCGCGGGGGTTCCCGGCGCGACGGACCCCCCCCTGGCCCGCGGGCTCCCGCGCTTACCTACGGGGCTTCTCTGGCAGCTTCCTTCCCGCCTCTGCCGCCTCCCTGCGCAGCTCTGACCCGCATCTGTGCGCGACCTCTGCGCCGCCACTGCGCTAGCCAGAGGGAAGCCTCGGCAGCGCCAGACCCCCGCCGCGCCCCGCCTCCGGCTCCCGCGGCACCGGGACCAATCAGAATCCCGCGCGCCTGCACCTGCCTGCCCCGCGGCCAGGCGGCCTCCAACCCACGCGGCGGGCCCGCGACATGTCAGCCCTCGGTCCCCGCGAAGGTTCCGCGCGTCCCTTTGGGGCCCGAGTGGCGACCGAAGCGGCTGAGACCCTCCCCATCCCAGGGCATCCCAGCGTTTGCCCTTCAGGATCCGCGGGTACTCCGATCCGAGGCCTGTGCCTTGGAACTGCCCTGGCCTCTCCCAGCGTCTGCGCCGCTTGCGCGGGTGTCCCGCGGGGGGCCTGTGCGGGGTGGGGGTGCGATCCTTGCAGCTGAAGAAGCCTGGGTACCCGGGAAAGGGAGGCCTCTGGAGGGGTGGGGCCTCAACCCGAGGGGTTCGGGTGTTGGCTCCCAGTCCTCAGGGGGTAGCCTGAGCCTCCACGTGGTTCTTGGAGCACAACCCGGCACCCGCATAGGGGTGGCCCACTCCCCCGATCCCTTTCTCCTCCGCCCACCGTTCCGCCCGAGGCTGGTCTCCCTCTAGTTGAAGGGTGAACTAAGGAGGTGGTGCAGGCAGGCGGCAATTCACTTCCGGGGCTCCCCGTTTTGCCGCTGCAGTTTGCGCCCTGAAAACCATTTTCCTGATACCAACAGCAAATCATCCCGATTCTATCGGGTTTGGATTTATTTCTTTGTTTAGGCTTTATCAAATTGAGATGGCCACTTTGCACACCGTAGGTTTGACACTTTGGCACAAGTTAATTCCTGCTAATACGGTCTCACTTTGGGGGTTCTGGAATCTGAGTTGGGCACCATTCCACCTTTGAATATTTACTCCCATTTTTTTCCCCCTCAGTAAGCCATCAAATCAGCAAAGCTGAGAAATAGTTGACCATGCACGTTTTTACCGTAGTAAGAGGTCTACATGTATGTATATTCTACTGAACTCTGTTCTTCAACCAATGCGCAACCCATTTGTACAGACACCATCAGGATCAAAAGGAACACACACGTTTTTCTGTCCAAACACGGGATCTAGGCTGGAGTCCCCTGACATTTCTAATAAGCGGTCATTCCGCCTCATGGAATACTTCCTGAGGGAGCCTGGTACATTCGCCAACACCTCTCTTAGAAAAGCCTCTCCAGCAAATATAGTTTCTGACCCACACATGATGCAACAGAGAAGTTATTCTGAATAATTTGCTTCCGTTCATGCAACATAAGAAAAACAAACATGAGGGTGGCCACCGCAACACCCCAGCTGTGAGTTTTCTATAGGACCTTTTGTGTTGGTCTGCTAAAACAGCCCTAACCACGTAGCCCTTGCGGGGTCATGACCAAGACAGGTCTATCTTCTCAGTTTTGGAGGCCAGCCACTCAAGATCAAGGTGTCAGCACGTTTGGTTTCTCCTGAGGCCTGTCTCCCCAGCATGAGGGGAGTGGCTTTGTGCCCATGTCACTGACTGACCACAGTGCAGTGGCCCGACTTCAACTCTGCGGTCCCTGTGCTATTTTCCCTCACTTTTCCCTTCCATCCCCCAGCCTCTCCCTGCCCACTATGAGACATTTTTCAAAACGTAGTGAATCTCTTTTGGGGGGAAAAATTATGATTTCACTTTCAGTGGCCAGCAGTATTTCCCTCAGGATGTGTTAGTTGAGCACCAGCTGTGAACAGGATGAGAAAGTGATCACAGAACACAAAACTTCTGTGCCCTTTGAGAACTTACATTCCGGTGAAGGAAGACACAAGAAGCCAACAAAGGAAAGCACTGGGTCTGTCTGGAGCTGTTAAGTGCTGGGCAGAATAATAAATATGTAATATGATAGATATATAATAAATATAAATCATAAATTGGGGAATGGGTGGAGGATGGATGGAGGTGAAGTCCAGGCTAAGTCAGTGTAATGAAGCGATCCAGTACACAGTCACTTGGACTGCTTACTCTTCTCTCTCAGCATCTCTGCTCCACAGTCACTCAGGTGCCCCGATACCTTCTGCATCGTTGCTCTGCCCTCCCCCTAAGATAACGTCTTCGTGCATATAGCTGTAGCCGGATGCCTGGCATGTCCAGGTTCCAGCCTGAGGAAAGTGGTCAAGAAGGGAAGCCTAAGGCCAACGATCCGTCACCTATGCGGAAGAAATGGATGGAGGAGATGGAAGGATGGCATGGACCTGGTTGGAGGGGTCGAAGCTAGAACCGGGAGGAAGCGATGAAGGAAGGAGGAGGCCCAGCCCCATTTGTGCCCTCCTGCCCATGCTCCCACACACCCCAGAAGCAGAGCTAACTCTGGAGCAGCACAGAGGGGCCAACCAGATCCCCTCAGACGGCACAGTGGCTGCCCTGACCTCCCATTTGACCATGTCCTCTGTGAAAAGGACACCTACCTCAGACACATTTCTATAGAACTAAGAGCACCCAAAAGTCACCCCCTGTTAGAAAACCAGAGAAAGCCAAAATGGGTCCCTAGGATGAAGCAAGTATCCGCTCACTAATCCTGAGACGTGCACGCCCCAAAAGCTCCCCCATGCTCCAGATGTCCAGATCTTTCCGCACAATGCCTGAGACCTGGATTCCTCTGCGGTCCCTCCCCACCCCCCTTTACTAGTTTTCCACTCATGTCTCTCCTTGTTCCCCTTCACTCTCTGAACAGCAATATTTTAAATGGGAAATGGTTTATCCATAGCAATCAATACCTGCTTTTCCACCAATTATCACTTATTTATATATGAACAGTAGTTCAGCTGGGAAACATAGGAGTCTGCCCTTTCACAGGGGCACATGAGCAAGCTCTCTCAGAAATCCGGAAGGGACAGCAATCAGCTCCCAAATGCAGCCAGGACTCCCTCCCTCCCTCTCCTCCACCAAGGCAGACAGAGCTCCCTCCCCCAGATCCCAAAACACAGAGGGTCAGCCACGGATGGGGACCAAGGCTCTGCATTTTCTTTCAGCCAGCTCCCACTTCCCACGGATGCACTCGGCTGCATTCCCCTGGAAATCAGACATGGAGATACAAGGCCATCCCCCAGAAGCACCCCTGACGGGACCCTCTGTGCCCCAGCCCGGCCCCCATACACCCGCACAGCAGTGCAGGAACTCAGCACCTCCAGAGGTAAGAGAAAGTGAACTTCCCGACAGACCCGTCCCTCTGCCAGACTAGCCTGTTCCTCAGACATTTCACACTCACAAGGAGGATGGGTGGGGGGTGGGGCAACCTGACCCGGCTTCTATCTGACAGCTGACACCTGGTCCCTGTCCACTGAGGGTTCCGACACCATGCACAGGCCCACAAACACGCGCTCAGCTCAGAAGTGCCCTCTCCCTCTCTCTGGCTCGCCCGCGGCCCAAGTGAGGGTAATGGGCCCGCTCATTTTGCCCCATTCGGAGGAGCCTGGCTGCGGGCCGCTGGGCAGCTCCAGGCACCATGGGGCTGTGCATGCACCCTGGGCGCGCCGCGCGCAGGCATCGGAGAAACGCCGGGGGTCCCGGCGGAGGGTGGTCTCCTGTTGGCGCCCACCCCCGCGCCGTGGACCCTGAGGTCACTCACCGCCCGTAAGCTGTGCGGGGCCGAAGCACAGAGCCAGCTGGATCTACAGGACCACGGCCAGCAGCCTGCGAGGGGGCAGCGGCTGCTGCTGCTGCTGCTTCTCCAGAAATCCGTCTCCCGGGCTCCGGTTCATTCCATGATGCATCTTTCGTCCAGGCACCGCACCCGGCTCACAGGCGCCTGCAATCAGGAGCGGACGCGGCGGTGCCTGAGCCGCGGGGCCGCGGGGCAGCGGGGCCTCCCCTCCTCCATCCCCCTCCCTGCGGGAACCCCCCTCCCGGCCCCCACTGGCATCACCACCCACCCCCCTACCCGCCGCGCGCAACCCGCGGCAGCGCCCCGAGGCGCCGCGCGGGTGGACGGCGGGGGAGGGGCGGCCTGGCCGGGATTGCGCCGGAACCTTGGCCACTAAGTCCGAAGCATCCCCGCGTCTCCTGCTGGACCCGCACTTTTGCCGGGGCCTATGCGTTTTCACTCTCGGGCACCTCGCGGCGTGGCAGCGGGTCCCCGGGCGACCTACCCCACCTAGGGGCTCTCGGTCGTGCCCCGAGGTCGCGGGGGTTCCTGGCGCGACGGACCCCCCCTGGCCCGGGGGCTCCCGCGCTTACCTACGGGGCTTCTCTGGCAGCTTCCTTCCCGCCTCTGCCGCCTCCCTGCGCAGCTCTGACCCGCATCTGTGCGCGACCTCTGCGCCGCCACTGCGCTAGCCAGAGGGAAGCCTCGGCAGCGCCAGACCCCCGCACGCGCTCCGCCTCCGGCTCCCGCGGCACAGGGACCAATCAGAATCCCGCGCGCCTGCACCTGCCTGCCCCGCGGCCAGGCGGCCTCCAACCCACGCGGCGGGCCCGCGACATGTCAGCCCTCGGTCCCCGCGAAGGTTCCGCGCGTCCCTTTGGGGCCCGAGTGGCGACCGAAGCGGCTGAGACCCTCCCCATCCCAGGGCATCCCAGCGTTTGCCCTTCAGGATCCGCGGGGACTCCGATCCGAGGCCTGTGCCTTGGAACTGCCCTGGCCTCTCCCAGCGTCTGCGCCGCTTGCGCGGGTGTCCCGCGGGGGGCCTGTGCGGGGTGGGGGTGCGATCCTTGCAGCTGAAGAAGCCTGGGTACCCGGGAAAGGGAGGCCTCTGGAGGGGTGGGGCCTCAACCCGAGGGGTTCGGGTGTTGGCTCCCAGTCCTCAGGGGGTAGCCTGAGCCTCCACGTGGTTCTTGGAGCACAACCCGGCACCCGCATAGGGGTGGCCCACTCCCCCGACCCCTTTCTCCTCCGCCCACCGTTCCGCCCGAGGCTGGTCTCCCTCTAGTTGAAGGGTGAACTAAGGAGGTGGTGCAGGCAGGCGGCAATTCACTTCCGGGGCTCCCCGTTTTGCCGCTGCAGTTTGCGCCCTGAAAACCATTTTCCTGATACCAACAGCAAATCATCCCGATTCTATCGGGTTTGGATTTATTTCTTTGTTTAGGCTTTATCAAATTGAGATGGCCGCTTTGCACACCGTAGGTTTGACACTTTGGCACAAGTTAATTCCTGCTAATACGGTCTCACTTTGGGGGTTCTGGAATCTGAGTTGGGCACCATTCCACCTTTGAATATTTACTCCCATTTTTTTCCCCCTCAGTAAGCCATCCAATCAGCAAAGCTGAGAAATAGTTGACCATGCACGTTTTTACCGTAGTAAGAGGTCTACATGTATGTATATTCTACTGAACTCTGTTCTTCAACCAATGCGCAACCCATTTGTACAGACACCATCAGGATCAAAAGGAACACACACGTTTTTCTGTCCAAACACGGGATCTAGGCTGGAGTCCCCTGACATTTCTAATAAGCGGTCATTCCGCCTCATGGAATACTTCCTGAGGGAGCCTGGTACATTCGCCAACACCTCTCTTAGAAAAGCCTCTCCAGCAAATATAGTTTCTGACCCACACATGATGCAACAGAGAAGTTATTCTGAATAATTTGCTTCCGTTCATGCAACATAAGAAAAGCCAACATGAGGGTGGCCACCGCAACACCCCAGCTGTGAGTTTTCTATAGGACCTTTTGTGTTGGTCTGCTAAAACAGCCCTAACCACGTAGCCCTTGCGGGGTCATGACCAAGACAGGTCTATCTTCTCAGTTTTGGAGGCCAGCCACTCAAGATCAAGGTGTCAGCACGTTTGGTTTCTCCTGAGGCCTGTCTCCCCAGCATGAGGGGAGTGGCTTTGTGCCCATGTCACTGACTGACCACAGTGCAGTGGCCCGACTTCAACTCTGCGGTCCCTGTGCTATTTTCCCTCACTTTTCCCTTCCATCCCCCAGCCTCTCCCTGCCCACTATGAGACATTTTTCAAAACGTAGTGAATCTCTTTTGGGGGGAAAAATTATGATTTCACTTTCAGTGGCCAGCAGTATTTCCCTCAGGATGTGTTAGTTGAGCACCAGCTGTGAACAGGATGAGAAAGTGATCACAGAACACAAAACTTCTGTGCCCTTTGAGAACTTACGTTCCGGTGAAGGAAGACACAAGAAGCCAACAAAGGAAAGCACTGGGTCTGTCTGGAGCTGTTAAGTGCTGGGCAGAATAATAAATATGTAATATGATAGATATATAATAAATATAAATCATAAATTGGGGAATGGGTGGAGGATGGATGGAGGTGAAGTCCAGGCTAAGTCAGTGTAATGAAGCGATCCAGTACACAGTCACTTGGACTGGTTACTCTTCTCTCTCAGCATCTCTGCTCCACAGTCACTCAAGTGCCCCGATACCTTCTGCATCGTTGCTCTGCCCTCCCCCTAAGATAACGTCTTCGTGCATATAGCTGTAGCCGGATGCCTGGCATGTCCAGGTTCCAGCCTGAGGAAAGTGGTCAAGAAGGGAAGCCTAAGGCCAACGATCCGTCACCTATGCGGAAGAAATGGATGGAGGAGATGGAAGGATGGCATGTACCTGGTTGGAGGGGTCGAAGCTAGAACCGGGAGGAAGCGATGAAGGAAGGAGGAGGCCCAGCCCCATTTGTGCCCTCCTGCCCATGCTCCCACACACCCCAGAAGCAGATCTAACTCTGGAGCAGCACAGAGGGGCCAACCTGATCCCCTCAGACGGCACAGTGGCTGCCCTGACCTCCCATTTGACCATGTCCTCTGTGAAAAGGACACCTACCTCAGACACATTTCTATAGAACTAAGAGCACCCAAAAGTCACCCCCTGTTAGAAAACCAAAGAAAGCCAAAATGGGTCCCTAGGATGAAGCAAGTATCCGCTCACTAATCCTGAGACGTGCACGCCCCAAAAGCTCCCCCATGCTCCAGATGTCCAGATCTTTCCGCACAATGCCTGAGACCTGGATTCCTCTGCGGTCCCTCCCCACCCCCCTTTACTAGTTTTCCACTCATGTCTCTCCTTGTTCCCCTTCACTCTCTGAACAGCAATATTTTAAATGGGAAATGGTTTATCCATAGCAATCAATACCTGCTTTTCCACCAATTATCACTTATTTATATATGAACAGTAGTTCAGCTGGGAAACATAGGAGTCTGCCCTTTCACAGGGGCACATGAGCAAGCTCTCTCAGAAATCCGGAAGGGACAGCAATCAGCTCCCAAATGCAGCCAGGACTCCCTCCCTCCCTCTCCTCCACCAAGGCAGACAGAGCTCCCTCCCCCAGATCCCAAAACACAGAGGGTCAGCCACGGATGGGGACCAAGGCTCTGCATTTTCTTTCAGCCAGCTCCCACTTCCCACGGAAGCACTCGACTGCATTCCCCTGGAAATCAGACATGGAGATACAAGGCCATCCCCCAGAAGCACCCCTGACGGGACCCTCTGTGCCCCAGCCCGGCCCCCATACACCCGCACAGCAGTGCAGGAACTCAGCACCTCCAGAGGTAAGAGAAAGTGAACTTCCCGACAGACCCGTCCCTCTGCCAGACTAGCCTGTTCCTCAGACATTTCACACTCACAAGGAGGATGGGTGGGGGGTGGGGCAACCTGACCCGGCTTCTATCTGACAGCTGACACCTGGTCCCTGTCCACTGAGGGTTCCGACACCATGCACAGGCCCACAAACACGCGCTCAGCTCAGAAGTGCCCTCTCCCTCTCTCTGGCTCGCCCGCGGCCCAAGTGAGGGTAATGGGCCCGCTCATTTTGCCCCATTCGGAGGAGCCTGGCTGCGGGCCGCTGGGCAGCTCCAGGCACCATGGGGCTGTGCATGCACCCTGGGCGCGCCGCGCGCAGGCATCGGAGAAACGCCGGGGGTCCCGGCGGAGGGTGGTCTCCTGTTGGCGCCCACCCCCGCGCCGTGGACCCTGAGGTCACTCACCGCCCGTAAGCTGTGCGGGGCCGAAGCACAGAGCCAGCTGGATCTACAGGACCACGGCCAGCAGCCTGCGAGGGGGCAGCGGCTGCTGCTGCTGCTGCTTCTCCAGAAATCCGTCTCCCGGGCTCCGGTTCATTCCATGATGCATCTTTCGTCCAGGCACCGCACCCGGCTCACAGGCGCCTGCAATCAGGAGCGGACGCGGCGGTGCCTGAGCCGCGGGGCCGCGGGGCAGCGGGGCCTCCCCTCCTCCATCCCCCTCCCTGCGGGAACCCCCCTCCCGGCCCCCACTGGCATCACCACCCACCCCCCTACCCGCCGCGCGCAACCCGCGGCAGCGCCCCGAGGCGCCGCGCGGTGGACGGCGGGGGAGGGGCGGCCTGGCCGGGATTGCGCCGGAACCTTGGCCACTAAGTCCGAAGCATCCCCGCGTCTCCTGCTGGACCCGCACTTTTGCCGGGGCCTATGCGTTTTCACTCTCGGGCACCTCGCGGCGTGGCAGCGGGTCCCCGCGCGACCTACCCCACCTCCGGGCTCTCGGTCGTGCCCCGAGGTCGCGGGGGTTCCTGGCGCGACGGACCCCCCCCTGGCCCGCGGGCTCCCGCGCTTACCTACGGGGCTTTTCTGGCAGCTTCCTTCCCGCCTCTGCCGCCTCCCTGCGCAGCTCTGACCCGCATCTGTGCGTGACCTCTGCGCCGCCACTGCGCTAGCCAGAGGGAAGCCTCGGCAGCGCCAGACCCCCGCCCGCGCCCCGCCTCCGGCTCCCGCGGCACCGGGACCAATCAGAATCCCGCGCGCCTGCACCTGCCTGCCCCGCGGCCAGGCGGCCTCCAACCCACGCGGCGGGCCCGCGACATGTCAGCCCTCGGTCCCCGCGAAGGTTCCGCGCGTCCCTTTGGGGCCCGAGTGGCGACCGAAGCGGCTGAGACCCTCCCCATCCCAGGGCATCCCAGCGTTTGCCCTTCAGGATCCGCGGGTACTCCGATCCGAGGCCTGTGCCTTGGAACTGCCCTGGCCTCTCCCAGCGTCTGCGCCGCTTGCGCGGGTGTCCTGCGGGGGGCCTGTGCGGGGTGGGGGTGCGATCCTTGCAGCTGAAGAAGCCTGGGTACCCGGGAAAGGGAGGCCTCTGGAGGGGTGGGGCCTCAACCCGAGGGGTTCGGGTGTTGGCTCCCAGTCCTCAGGGGGTAGCCTGAGCCTCCACGTGGTTCTTGGAGCACAACCCGGCACCCGCATAGGGGTGGCCCACACCCCGACCCCTTTCTCCTCCGCCCACCGTTCCGCCCGACGCTGGTCTCCCTCTAGTTGAAGGGTGAACTAAGGAGGTGGTGCAGGCAGGCGGCAATTCACTTCCGGGGCTCCCCGTTTTGCCGCTGCAGTTTGCGCCCTGAAAACCATTTTCCTGATACCAACAGCAAATCATCCCGATTCTATCGGGTTTGGATTTATTTCTTTGTTTAGACTTTATCAAATTGAGATGGCCGCTTTGCACACCGTAGGTTTGACACTTTGGCACAAGTTAATTCCTGCTAATACGGTCTCACTTTGGGGGTTCTGGAATCTGAGTTGGGCACCATTCCACCTTTCGGAGGTCCTATAACTGACCTCTGCCGTTTGAATATTTACTCCCATTTTTTTCCCCCTCAGTAAGCCATCCAATCAGCAAAGCTGAGAAATAGTTGACCATGCACGTTTTTACCGTAGTAAGAGGTCTACATGTATGTATATTCTACTGAACTCTGTTCTTCAACCAATGCGCAACCCATTTGTACAGACACCATCAGGATCAAAAGGAACACACACGTTTTTCTGTCCAAACACGGGATCTAGGCTGGAGTCCCCTGACATTTCTAATAAGCGGTCATTCCGCCTCATGGAATACTTCCTGAGGGAGCATGGTACATTCGCCAACACCTCTCTTAGAAAAGCCTCTCCAGCAAATATAGTTTCTGACCCACACATGATGCAACAGAGAAGTTATTCTGAATAATTTGCTTCCGTTCATGCAACATAAGAAAAGCCAACATGAGGGTGGCCACCGCAACACCCCAGCTGTGAGTTTTCTATAGGACCTTTTGTGTTGGTCTGCTAAAACAGCCCTAACCACGTAGCCCTTGCGGGGTCATGACCAAGACAGGTCTATCTTCTCAGTTTTGGAGGCCAGCCACTCAAGATCAAGGTGTCAGCACGTTTGGTTTCTCCTGAGGCCTGTCTCCCCAGCATGAGGGGAGTGGCTTTGTGCCCATGTCACTGACTGACCACAGTGCAGTGGCCCGACTTCAACTCTGCGGTCCCTGTGCTATTTTCCCTCACTTTTCCCTTCCATCCCCCAGCCTCTCCCTGCCCACTTTGAGACATTTTTCAAAACGTAGTGAATCTCTTTTGGGGGGAAAAATTATGATTTCACTTTCAGTGGCCAGCAGTATTTCCCTCAGGATGTGTTAGTTGAGCACCAGCTGTGAACAGGATGAGAAAGTGATCACAGAACACAAAACTTCTGTGCCCTTTGAGAACTTACGTTCCGGTGAAGGAAGACACAAGAAGCCAACAAAGGAAAGCACTGGGTCTGTCTGGAGCTGTTAAGTGCTGGGCAGAATAATAAATATGTAATATGATAGATATATAATAAATATAAACCATAAATTGGGGAATGGGTGGAGGATGGATGGAGGTGAAGTCCAGGCTAAGTCAGTGTAATGAAGCGATCCAGTACACAGTCACTTGGACTGGTTACTCTTCTCTCTCAGCATCTCTGCTCCACAGTCACTCAGGTGCCCCGATACCTTCTGCATCGTTGCTCTGCCCTCCCCCTAAGATAACGTCTTCGTGCATATAGCTGTAGCCGGATCCCTGGCATGTCCAGGTTCCAGCCTGAGGAAAGTGGTCAAGAAGGGAAGCCTAAGGCCAACGATCCGTCACCTATGCGGAAGAAATGGATGGAGGAGATGGAAGGATGGCATGGACCTGGTTGGAGGGGTCGAAGCTAGAACCGGGAGGAAGCGATGAAGGAAGGAGGAGGCCCAGCCCCATTTGTGCCCTCCTGCCCATGCTCCCACACACCCCAGAAGCAGAGCTAACTCTGGAGCAGCACAGAGGGGCCAACCAGATCCCCTCAGACGGCACAGTGGCTGCCCTGACCTCCCATTTGACCATGTCCTCTGTGAAAAGGACACCTACCTCAGACACATTTCTATAGAACTAAGAGCACCCAAAAGTCACCCCCTGTTAGAAAACCAAAGAAAGCCAAAATGGGTCCCTAGGATGAAGCAAGTATCCGCTCACTAATCCTGAGACGTGCACGCCCCAAAAGCTCCCCCATGCTCCAGATGTCCAGATCTTTCCGCACAATGCCTGAGACCTGGATTCCTCTGCGGTCCCTCCCCACCCCCCTTTACTAGTTTTCCACTCATGTCTCTCCTTGTTCCCCTTCACTCTCTGAACAGCAATATTTTAAATGGGAAATGGTTTATCCATAGCAATCAATACCTGCTTTTCCACCAATTATCACTTATTTATATATGAACAGTAGTTCAGCTGGGAAACATAGGAGTCTGCCCTTTCACAGGGGCACATGAGCAAGCTCTCTCAGAAATCCGGAAGGGACAGCAATCAGCTCCCAAATGCAGCCAGGACTCCCTCCCTCCCTCTCCTCCACCAAGGCAGACAGAGCTCCCTCCCCCAGATCCCAAAACACAGAGGGTCAGCCACGGATGGGGACCAAGGCTCTGCATTTTCTTTCAGCCAGCTCCCACTTCCCACGGAAGCACTCGACTGCATTCCCCTGGAAATCAGACATGGAGATACAAGGCCATCCCCCAGAAGCACCCCTGACGGGACCCTCTGTGCCCCAGCCCGGCCCCCATACACCCGCACAGCAGTGCAGGAACTCAGCACCTCCAGAGGTAAGAGAAAGTGAACTTCCCGACAGACCCGTCCCTCTGCCAGACTAGCCTGTTCCTCAGACATTTCACACTCACAAGGAGGATGGGTGGGGGGTGGGGCAACCTGACCCGGCTTCTATCTGACAGCTGACACCTGGTCCCTGTCCACTGAGGGTTCCGACACCATGCACAGGCCCACAAACACGCGCTCAGCTCAGAAGTGCCCTCTCCCTCTCTCTGGCTCGCCCGCGGCCCAAGTGAGGGTAATGGGCCCGCTCATTTTGCCCCATTCGGAGGAGCCTGGCTGCGGGCCGCTGGGCAGCTCCAGGCACCATGGGGCTGTGCATGCACCCTGGGCGCGCCGCGCGCAGGCATCGGAGAAACGCCGGGGGTCCCGGCGGCGGAGGGTGGTCTCCTGTTGGCGCCCACCCCCGCGCCGTGGACCCTGAGGTCACTCACCGCCCGTAAGCTGTGCGGGGCCGAAGCACAGAGCCAGCTGGATCTACAGGACCACGGCCAGCAGCCTGCGAGGGGGCAGCGGCTGCTGCTGCTGCTGCTTCTCCAGAAATCCGTCTCCCGGGCTCCGGTTCATTCCATGATGCATCTTTCGTCCAGGCACCGCACCCGGCTCACAGGCGCCTGCAATCAGGAGCGGACGCGGCGGTGCCTGAGCCGCGGGGCCACGGGGCAGCGGGGCCTCCCCTCCTCCATTCCCCTCCCTGCGGGAACCCCCCTCCCGGCCCCCACTGGCATCACCACCCACCCCCCTACCCGCCGCGCGCAACCCGCGGCAGCGCCCCGAGGCGCCGCGCGGTGGACGGCGGGGGAGGGGCGGCCTGGCCGGGATTGCGCCGGAACCTTGGCCACTAAGTCCGAAGCATCCCCGCGTCTCCTGCTGGACCCGCACTTTTGCCGGGGCCTATGCGTTTTCACTATCGGGCACCTCGCGGCGTGGCAGCGGGTCCCCGCGCGACCTACCCCACCTCCGGGCTCTCGGTCGTGCCCCGAGGTCGCGGGGGTTCCTGGCGCGACGGACCCCCCCCTGGCCCGCGGGCTCCCGCGCTTACCTACGGGGCTTCTCTGGCAGCTTCCTTCCCGCCTCTGCCGCCTCCCTGCGCAGCTCTGACCCGCATCTGTGCGTGACCTCTGCGCCGCCACTGCGCTAGCCAGAGGGAAGCCTCGGCAGCGCCAGACCCCCGCCCGCGCCCCGCCTCCGGCTCCCGCGGCACCGGGACCAATCAGAATCCCGCGCGCCTGCACCTGCCTGCCCCGCGGCCAGGCGGCCTCCAACCCACGCGGCGGGCCCGCGACATGTCAGCCCTCGGTCCCCGCGAAGGTTCCGCGCGTCCCTTTGGGGCCCGAGTGGCGACCTAAGCGGCTGAGACCCTCCCCATCCCAGGGCATCCCAGCGTTTGCCCTTCAGGATCCGCGGGTACTCCGATCCGAGGCCTGTGCCTTGGAACTGCCCTGGCCTCTCCCAGCGTCTGCGCCGCTTGCGCGGGTGTCCCGCGGGGGGCCTGTGCGGGGTGGGGGTGCGATCCTTGCAGCTGAAGAAGCCTGGGTACCCGGGAAAGGGAGGCCTCTGGAGGGGTGGGGCCTCAACCCGAGGGGTTCGGGTGTTGGCTCCCAGTCCTCAGGGGGTAGCCTGAGCCTCCACGTGGTTCTTGGAGCACAACCCGGCACCCGCATAGGGGTGGCCCACACCCCGACCCCTTTCTCCTCCGCCCACCGTTCCGCCCGACGCTGGTCTCCCTCTAGTTGAAGGGTGAACTAAGGAGGTGGTGCAGGCAGGCGGCAATTCACTTCCGGGGCTCCCCGTTTTGCCGCTGCAGTTTGCGCCCTGAAAACCATTTTCCTGATACCAACAGCAAATCATCCCGATTCTATCGGGTTTGGATTTATTTCTTTGTTTAGACTTTATCAAATTGAGATGGCCGCTTTGCACACCGTAGGTTTGACACTTTGGCACAAGTTAATTCCTGCTAATACGGTCTCACTTTGGGGGTTTTGGAATCTGAGTTGGGCACCATTCCACCTTTCGGAGGTCCTATAACTGACCTCTGCCGTTTGAATATTTACTCCCATTTTTTTCCCCCTCAGTAAGCCATCCAATCAGCAAAGCTGAGAAATAGTTGACCATGCACGTTTTTACCGTAGTAAGAGGTCTACATGTATGTATATTCTACTGAACTCTGTTCTTCAACCAATGCGCAACCCATTTGTACAGACACCATCAGGATCAAAAGGAACACACACGTTTTTCTGTCCAAACACGGGATCTAGGCTGGAGTCCCCTGACATTTCTAATAAGCGGTCATTCCGCCTCATGGAATACTTCCTGAGGGAGCATGGTACATTCGCCAACACCTCTCTTAGAAAAGCCTCTCCAGCAAATATAGTTTCTGACCCACACATGATGCAACAGAGAAGTTATTCTGAATAATTTGCTTCCGTTCATGCAACATAAGAAAAGCCAACATGAGGGTGGCCACCGCAACACCCCAGCTGTGAGTTTTCTATAGGACCTTTTGTGTTGGTCTGCTAAAACAGCCCTAACCACGTAGCCCTTGCGGGGTCATGACCAAGACAGGTCTATCTTCTCAGTTTTGGAGGCCAGCCACTCAAGATCAAGGTGTCAGCACGTTTGGTTTCTCCTGAGGCCTGTCTCCCCAGCATGAGGGGAGTGGCTTTGTGCCCATGTCACTGACTGACCACAGTGCAGTGGCCCGACTTCAACTCTGCGGTCCCTGTGCTATTTTCCCTCACTTTTCCCTTCCATCCCCCAGCCTCTCCCTGCCCACTTTGAGACATTTTTCAAAACGTAGTGAATCTCTTTTGGGGGGAAAAATTATGATTTCACTTTCAGTGGCCAGCAGTATTTCCCTCAGGATGTGTTAGTTGAGCACCAGCTGTGAACAGGATGAGAAAGTGATCACAGAACAAAAAACTTCTGTGCCCTTTGAGAACTTACGTTCCGGTGAAGGAAGACACAAGAAGCCAACAAAGGAAAGCACTGGGTCTGTCTGGAGCTGTTAAGTGCTGGGCAGAATAATAAATATGTAATATGATAGATATATAATAAATATAAATCATAAATTGGGGAATGGGTGGAGGATGGATGGAGGTGAAGTCCAGGCTAAGTCAGTGTAATGAAGCGATCCAGTACACAGTCACTTGGACTGCTTACTCTTCTCTCTCAGCATCTCTGCTCCACAGTCACTCAGGTGCCCCGATACCTTCTGCATCGTTGCTCTGCCCTCCCCCTAAGATAACGTCTTCGTGCATATAGCTGTAGCCGGATCCCTGGCATGTCCAGGTTCCAGCCTGAGGAAAGTGGTCAAGAAGGGAAGCCTAAGGCCAACGATCCGTCACCTATGCGGAAGAAATGGATGGAGGAGATGGAAGGATGGCATGGACCTGGTTGGAGGGGTCGAAGCTAGAACCGGGAGGAAGCGATGAAGGAAGGAGGAGGCCCAGCCCCATTTGTGCCCTCCTGCCCATGCTCCCACACACCCCAGAAGCAGAGCTAACTCTGGAGCAGCACAGAGGGGCCAACCAGATCCCCTCAGACGGCACAGTGGCTGCCCTGACCTCCCATTTGACCATGTCCTCTGTGAAAAGGACACCTACCTCAGACACATTTCTATAGAACTAAGAGCACCCAAAAGTCACCCCCTGTTAGAAAACCAAAGAAAGCCAAAATGGGTCCCTAGGATGAAGCAAGTATCCGCTCACTAATCCTGAGACGTGCACGCCCCAAAAGCTCCCCCATGCTCCAGATGTCCAGATCTTTCCGCACAATGCCTGAGACCTGGATTCCTCTGCGGTCCCTCCCCACCCCCCTTTACTAGTTTTCCACTCATGTCTCTCCTTGTTCCCCTTCACTCTCTGAACAGCAATATTTTAAATGGGAAATGGTTTATCCATAGCAATCAATACCTGCTTTTCCACCAATTATCACTTATTTATATATGAACAGTAGTTCAGCTGGGAAACATAGGAGTCTGCCCTTTCACAGGGGCACATGAGCAAGCTCTCTCAGAAATCCGGAAGGGACAGCAATCAGCTCCCAAATGCAGCCAGGACTCCCTCCCTCCCTCTCCTCCACCAAGGCAGACAGAGCTCCCTCCCCCAGATCCCAAAACACAGAGGGTCAGCCACGGATGGGGACCAAGGCTCTGCATTTTCTTTCAGCCAGCTCCCACTTCCCACGGAAGCACTCGACTGCATTCCCCTGGAAATCAGACATGGAGATACAAGGCCATCCCCCAGAAGCACCCCTGACGGGACCCTCTGTGCCCCAGCCCGGCCCCCATACACCCGCACAGCAGTGCAGGAACTCAGCACCTCCAGAGGTAAGAGAAAGTGAACTTCCCGACAGACCCGTCCCTCTGCCAGACTAGCCTGTTCCTCAGACATTTCACACTCACAAGGAGGATGGGTGGGTGGTGGGGCAACCTGACCCGGCTTCTATCTGACAGCTGACACCTGGTCCCTGTCCACTGAGGGTTCCGACACCATGCACAGGCCCACAAACACGCGCTCAGCTCAGAAGTGCCCTCTCCCTCTCTCTGGCTCGCCCGCGGCCCAAGTGAGGGTAATGGGCCCGCTCATTTTGCCCCATTCGGAGGAGCCTGGCTGCGGGCCGCTGGGCAGCTCCAGGCACCATGGGGCTGTGCATGCACCCTGGGCGCGCCGCGCGCAGGCATCGGAGAAACGCCGGGGGTCCCGGCGGAGGGTGGTCTCCTGTTGGCGCCCACCCCCGCGCCGTGGACCCTGAGGTCACTCACCGCCCGTAAGCTGTGCGGGGCCGAAGCACAGAGCCAGCTGGATCTACAGGACCACGGCCAGCAGCCTGCGAGGGGGCAGCGGCTGCTGCTGCTGCTGCTTCTCCAGAAATCCGTCTCCCGGGCTCCGGTTCATTCCATGATGCATCTTTCGTCCAGGCACCGCACCCGGCTCACAGGCGCCTGCAATCAGGAGCGGACGCGGCGGTGCCTGAGCCGCGGGGCCGCGGGGCAGCGGGGCCTCCCCTCCTCCATCCCCCTCCCTGCGGGAACCCCCCTCCCGGCCCCCACTGGCATCACCACCCACCCCCCTACCCGCCGCGCGCAACCCGCGGCAGCGCCCCGAGGCGCCGCGCGGTGGACGGCGGGGGAGGGGCGGCCTGGCCGGGATTGCGCCGGAACCTTGGCCACTAAGTCCGAAGCATCCCCGCGTCTCCTGCTGGACCCGCACTTTTGCCGGGGCCTATGCGTTTTCACTCTCGGGCACCTCGCGGCGTGGCAGCGGGTCCCCGCGCGACCTACCCCACCTCCGGGCTCTCGGTCGTGCCCCGAGGTCGCGGGGGTTCCCGGCGCGACGGACCCCCCCCTGGCCCGCGGGCTCCCGCGCTTACCTACGGGGCTTCTCTGGCAGCTTCCTTCCCGCCTCTGCCGCCTCCCTGCGCAGCTCTGACCCGCATCTGTGCGCGACCTCTGCGCCGCCACTGCGCTAGCCAGAGGGAAGCCTCGGCAGCGCCAGACCCCCGCCCGCGCCCCGCCTCCGGCTCCCGCGGCACCGGGACCAATCAGAATCCCGCGCGCCTGCACCTGCCTGCCCCGCGGCCAGGCGGCCTCCAACCCACGCGGCGGGCCCGCGACATGTCAGCCCTCGGTCCCCGCGAAGGTTCCGCGCGTCCCTTTGGGGCCCGAGTGGCGACCGAAGCGGCTGAGACCCTCCCCATCCCAGGGCATCCCAGCGTTTGCCCTTCAGGATCCGCGGGTACTCCGATCCGAGGCCTGTGCCTTGGAACTGCCCTGGCCTCTCCCAGCGTCTGCGCCGCTTGCGCGGGTGTCCCGCGGGGGGCCTGTGCGGGGTGGGGGTGCGATCCTTGCAGCTGAAGAAGCCTGGGTACCCGGGAAAGGGAGGCCTCTGGAGGGGTGGGGCCTCAACCCGAGGGGTTCGGGTGTTGGCTCCCAGTCCTCAGGGGGTAGCCTGAGCCTCCACGTGGTTCTTGGAGCACAACCCGGCACCCGCATAGGGGTGGCCCACTCCCCCGATCCCTTTCTCCTCCGCCCACCGTTCCGCCCGAGGCTGGTCTCCCTCTAGTTGAAGGGTGAACTAAGGAGGTGGTGCAGGCAGGCGGCAATTCACTTCCGGGGCTCCCCGTTTTGCCGCTGCAGTTTGCGCCCTGAAAACCATTTTCCTGATACCAACAGCAAATCATCCCGATTCTATCGGGTTTGGATTTATTTCTTTGTTTAGGCTTTATCAAATTGAGATGGCCACTTTGCACACCGTAGGTTTGACACTTTGGCACAAGTTAATTCCTGCTAATACGGTCTCACTTTGGGGGTTCTGGAATCTGAGTTGGGCACCATTCCACCTTTGAATATTTACTCCCATTTTTTTCCCCCTCAGTAAGCCATCCAATCAGCAAAGCTGAGAAATAGTTGACCATGCACGTTTTTACCGTAGTAAGAGGTCTACATGTATGTATATTCTACTGAACTCTGTTCTTCAACCAATGCGCAACCCATTTGTACAGACACCATCAGGATCAAAAGGAACACACACGTTTTTCTGTCCAAACACGGGATCTAGGCTGGAGTCCCCTGACATTTCTAATAAGCGTTCATTCCGCCTCATGGAATACTTCCTGAGGGAGCCTGGTACATTCGCCAACACCTCTCTTAGAAAAGCCTCTCCAGCAAATATAGTTTCTGACCCACACATGATGCAACAGAGAAGTTATTCTGAATAATTTGCTTCCGTTCATGCAACATAAGAAAAACAAACATGAGGGTGGCCACCGCAACACCCCAGCTGTGAGTTTTCTATAGGACCTTTTGTGTTGGTCTGCTAAAACAGCCCTAACCACGTAGCCCTTGCGGGGTCATGACCAAGACAGGTCTATCTTCTCAGTTTTGGAGGCCAGCCACTCAAGATCAAGGTGTCAGCACGTTTGGTTTCTCCTGAGGCCTGTCTCCCCAGCATGAGGGGAGTGGCTTTGTGCCCATGTCACTGACTGACCACAGTGCAGTGGCCCGACTTCAACTCTGCGGTCCCTGTGCTATTTTCCCTCACTTTTCCCTTCCATCCCCCAGCCTCTCCCTGCCCACTATGAGACATTTTTCAAAACGTAGTGAATCTCTTTTGGGGGGAAAAATTATGATTTCACTTTCAGTGGCCAGCAGTATTTCCCTCAGGATGTGTTAGTTGAGCACCAGCTGTGAACAGGATGAGAAAGTGATCACAGAACACAAAACTTCTGTGCCCTTTGAGAACTTACATTCCGGTGAAGGAAGACACAAGAAGCCAACAAAGGAAAGCACTGGGTCTGTCTGGAGCTGTTAAGTGCTGGGCAGAATAATAAATATGTAATATGATAGATATATAATAAATATAAATCATAAATTGGGGAATGGGTGGAGGATGGATGGAGGTGAAGTCCAGGCTAAGTCAGTGTAATGAAGCGATCCAGTACACAGTCACTTGGACTGCTTACTCTTCTCTCTCAGCATCTCTGCTCCACAGTCACTCAGGTGCCCCGATACCTTCTGCATCGTTGCTCTGCCCTCCCCCTAAGATAACGTCTTCGTGCATATAGCTGTAGCCGGATGCCTGGCATGTCCAGGTTCCAGCCTGAGGAAAGTGGTCAAGAAGGGAAGCCTAAGGCCAACGATCCGTCACCTATGCGGAAGAAATGGATGGAGGAGATGGAAGGATGGCATGGACCTGGTTGGAGGGGTCGAAGCTAGAACCGGGAGGAAGCGATGAAGGAAGGAGGAGGCCCAGCCCCATTTGTGCCCTCCTGCCCATGCTCCCACACACCCCAGAAGCAGAGCTAACTCTGGAGCAGCACAGAGGGGCCAACCAGATCCCCTCAGACGGCACAGTGGCTGCCCTGACCTCCCATTTGACCATGTCCTCTGTGAAAAGGACACCTACCTCAGACACATTTCTATAGAACTAAGAGCACCCAAAAGTCACCCCCTGTTAGAAAACCAGAGAAAGCCAAAATGGGTCCCTAGGATGAAGCAAGTATCCGCTCACTAATCCTGAGACGTGCACGCCCCAAAAGCTCCCCCATGCTCCAGATGTCCAGATCTTTCCGCACAATGCCTGAGACCTGGATTCCTCTGCGGTCCCTCCCCACCCCCCTTTACTAGTTTTCCACTCATGTCTCTCCTTGTTCCCCTTCACTCTCTGAACAGCAATATTTTATATGGGAAATGGTTTATCCATAGCAATCAATACCTGCTTTTCCACCAATTATCACTTATTTATATATGAACAGTAGTTCAGCTGGGAAACATAGGAGTCTGCCCTTTCACAGGGGCACATGAGCAAGCTCTCTCAGAAATCCGGAAGGGACAGCAATCAGCTCCCAAATGCAGCCAGGACTCCCTCCCTCCCTCTCCTCCACCAAGGCAGACAGAGCTCCCTCCCCCAGATCCCAAAACACAGAGGGTCAGCCACGGATGGGGACCAAGGCTCTGCATTTTCTTTCAGCCAGCTCCCACTTCCCACGGATGCACTCGGCTGCATTCCCCTGGAAATCAGACATGGAGATACAAGGCCATCCCCCAGAAGCACCCCTGACGGGACCCTCTGTGCCCCAGCCCGGCCCCCATACACCCGCACAGCAGTGCAGGAACTCAGCACCTCCAGAGGTAAGAGAAAGTGAACTTCCCGACAGACCCGTCCCTCTGCCAGACTAGCCTGTTCCTCAGACATTTCACACTCACAAGGAGGATGGGTGGGGGGTGGGGCAACCTGACCCGGCTTCTATCTGACAGCTGACACCTGGTCCCTGTCCACTGAGGGTTCCGACACCATGCACAGGCCCACAAACACGCGCTCAGCTCAGAAGTGCCCTCTCCCTCTCTCTGGCTCGCCCGCGGCCCAAGTGAGGGTAATGGGCCCGCTCATTTTGCCCCATTCGGAGGAGCCTGGCTGCGGGCCGCTGGGCAGCTCCAGGCACCATGGGGCTGTGCATGCACCCTGGGCGCGCCGCGCGCAGGCATCGGAGAAACGCCGGGGGTCCCGGCGGAGGGTGGTCTCCTGTTGGCGCCCACCCCCGCGCCGTGGACCCTGAGGTCACTCACCGCCCGTAAGCTGTGCGGGGCCGAAGCACAGAGCCAGCTGGATCTACAGGACCACGGCCAGCAGCCTGCGAGGGGGCAGCGGCTGCTGCTGCTGCTGCTTCTCCAGAAATCCGTCTCCCGGGCTCCGGTTCATTCCATGATGCATCTTTCGTCCAGGCACCGCACCCGGCTCACAGGCGCCTGCAATCAGGAGCGGACGCGGCGGTGCCTGAGCCGCGGGGCCGCGGGGCAGCGGGGCCTCCCCTCCTCCATCCCCCTCCCTGCGGGAACCCCCCTCCCGGCCCCCACTGGCATCACCACCCACCCCCCTACCCGCCGCGCGCAACCCGCGGCAGCGCCCCGAGGCGCCGCGCGGGTGGACGGCGGGGGAGGGGCGGCCTGGCCGGGATTGCGCCGGAACCTTGGCCACTAAGTCCGAAGCATCCCCGCGTCTCCTGCTGGACCCGCACTTTTGCCGGGGCCTATGCGTTTTCACTCTCGGGCACCTCGCGGCGTGGCAGCGGGTCCCCGGGCGACCTACCCCACCTAGGGGCTCTCGGTCGTGCCCCGAGGTCGCGGGGGTTCCTGGCGCGACGGACCCCCCCTGGCCCGGGGGCTCCCGCGCTTACCTACGGGGCTTCTCTGGCAGCTTCCTTCCCGCCTCTGCCGCCTCCCTGCGCAGCTCTGACCCGCATCTGTGCGCGACCTCTGCGCCGCCACTGCGCTAGCCAGAGGGAAGCCTCGGCAGCGCCAGACCCCCGCACGCGCTCCGCCTCCGGCTCCCGCGGCACAGGGACCAATCAGAATCCCGCGCGCCTGCACCTGCCTGCCCCGCGGCCAGGCGGCCTCCAACCCACGCGGCGGGCCCGCGACATGTCAGCCCTCGGTCCCCGCGAAGGTTCCGCGCGTCCCTTTGGGGCCCGAGTGGCGACCGAAGCGGCTGAGACCCTCCCCATCCCAGGGCATCCCAGCGTTTGCCCTTCAGGATCCGCGGGGACTCCGATCCGAGGCCTGTGCCTTGGAACTGCCCTGGCCTCTCCCAGCGTCTGCGCCGCTTGCGCGGGTGTCCCGCGGGGGGCCTGTGCGGGGTGGGGGTGCGATCCTTGCAGCTGAAGAAGCCTGGGTACCCGGGAAAGGGAGGCCTCTGGAGGGGTGGGGCCTCAACCCGAGGGGTTCGGGTGTTGGCTCCCAGTCCTCAGGGGGTAGCCTGAGCCTCCACGTGGTTCTTGGAGCACAACCCGGCACCCGCATAGGGGTGGCCCACTCCCCCGACCCCTTTCTCCTCCGCCCACCGTTCCGCCCGAGGCTGGTCTCCCTCTAGTTGAAGGGTGAACTAAGGAGGTGGTGCAGGCAGGCGGCAATTCACTTCCGGGGCTCCCCGTTTTGCCGCTGCAGTTTGCGCCCTGAAAACCATTTTCCTGATACCAACAGCAAATCATCCCGATTCTATCGGGTTTGGATTTATTTCTTTGTTTAGGCTTTATCAAATTGAGATGGCCGCTTTGCACACCGTAGGTTTGACACTTTGGCACAAGTTAATTCCTGCTAATACGGTCTCACTTTGGGGGTTCTGGAATCTGAGTTGGGCACCATTCCACCTTTGAATATTTACTCCCATTTTTTTCCCCCTCAGTAAGCCATCAAATCAGCAAAGCTGAGAAATAGTTGACCATGCACGTTTTTACCGTAGTAAGAGGTCTACATGTATGTATATTCTACTGAACTCTGTTCTTCAACCAATGCGCAACCCATTTGTACAGACACCATCAGGATCAAAAGGAACACACACGTTTTTCTGTCCAAACACGGGATCTAGGCTGGAGTCCCCTGACATTTCTAATAAGCGGTCATTCCGCCTCATGGAATACTTCCTGAGGGAGCCTGGTACATTCGCCAACACCTCTCTTAGAAAAGCCTCTCCAGCAAATATAGTTTCTGACCCACACATGATGCAACAGAGAAGTTATTCTGAATAATTTGCTTCCGTTCATGCAACATAAGAAAAGCCAACATGAGGGTGGCCACCGCAACACCCCAGCTGTGAGTTTTCTATAGGACCTTTTGTGTTGGTCTGCTAAAACAGCCCTAACCACGTAGCCCTTGCGGGGTCATGACCAAGACAGGTCTATCTTCTCAGTTTTGGAGGCCAGCCACTCAAGATCAAGGTGTCAGCACGTTTGGTTTCTCCTGAGGCCTGTCTCCCCAGCATGAGGGGAGTGGCTTTGTGCCCATGTCACTGACTGACCACAGTGCAGTGGCCCGACTTCAACTCTGCGGTCCCTGTGCTATTTTCCCTCACTTTTCCCTTCCATCCCCCAGCCTCTCCCTGCCCACTATGAGACATTTTTCAAAACGTAGTGAATCTCTTTTGGGGGGAAAAATTATGATTTCACTTTCAGTGGCCAGCAGTATTTCCCTCAGGATGTGTTAGTTGAGCACCAGCTGTGAACAGGATGAGAAAGTGATCACAGAACACAAAACTTCTGTGCCCTTTGAGAACTTACGTTCCGGTGAAGGAAGACACAAGAAGCCAACAAAGGAAAGCACTGGGTCTGTCTGGAGCTGTTAAGTGCTGGGCAGAATAATAAATATGTAATATGATAGATATATAATAAATATAAATCATAAATTGGGGAATGGGTGGAGGATGGATGGAGGTGAAGTCCAGGCTAAGTCAGTGTAATGAAGCGATCCAGTACACAGTCACTTGGACTGGTTACTCTTCTCTCTCAGCATCTCTGCTCCACAGTCACTCAAGTGCCCCGATACCTTCTGCATCGTTGCTCTGCCCTCCCCCTAAGATAACGTCTTCGTGCATATAGCTGTAGCCGGATGCCTGGCATGTCCAGGTTCCAGCCTGAGGAAAGTGGTCAAGAAGGGAAGCCTAAGGCCAACGATCCGTCACCTATGCGGAAGAAATGGATGGAGGAGATGGAAGGATGGCATGTACCTGGTTGGAGGGGTCGAAGCTAGAACCGGGAGGAAGCGATGAAGGAAGGAGGAGGCCCAGCCCCATTTGTGCCCTCCTGCCCATGCTCCCACACACCCCAGAAGCAGAGCTAACTCTGGAGCAGCACAGAGGGGCCAACCTGATCCCCTCAGACGGCACAGTGGCTGCCCTGACCTCCCATTTGACCATGTCCTCTGTGAAAAGGACACCTACCTCAGACACATTTCTATAGAACTAAGAGCACCCAAAAGTCACCCCCTGTTAGAAAACCAAAGAAAGCCAAAATGGGTCCCTAGGATGAAGCAAGTATCCGCTCACTAATCCTGAGACGTGCACGCCCCAAAAGCTCCCCCATGCTCCAGATGTCCAGATCTTTCCGCACAATGCCTGAGACCTGGATTCCTCTGCGGTCCCTCCCCACCCCCCTTTACTAGTTTTCCACTCATGTCTCTCCTTGTTCCCCTTCACTCTCTGAACAGCAATATTTTAAATGGGAAATGGTTTATCCATAGCAATCAATACCTGCTTTTCCACCAATTATCACTTATTTATATATGAACAGTAGTTCAGCTGGGAAACATAGGAGTCTGCCCTTTCACAGGGGCACATGAGCAAGCTCTCTCAGAAATCCGGAAGGGACAGCAATCAGCTCCCAAATGCAGCCAGGACTCCCTCCCTCCCTCTCCTCCACCAAGGCAGACAGAGCTCCCTCCCCCAGATCCCAAAACACAGAGGGTCAGCCACGGATGGGGACCAAGGCTCTGCATTTTCTTTCAGCCAGCTCCCACTTCCCACGGATGCACTCGACTGCATTCCCCTGGAAATCAGACATGGAGATACAAGGCCATCCCCCAGAAGCACCCCTGACGGGACCCTCTGTGCCCCAGCCCGGCCCCCATACACCCGCACAGCAGTGCAGGAACTCAGCACCTCCAGAGGTAAGAGAAAGTGAACTTCCCGACAGACCCGTCCCTCTGCCAGACTAGCCTGTTCCTCAGACATTTCACACTCACAAGGAGGATGGGTGGGGGGCGGGGGGGGGGGGGGCAACCTGACCCGGCTTCTATCTGACAGCTGACACCTGGTCCCTGTCCACTGAGGGTTCCGACACCATGCACAGGCCCACAAACACGCGCTCAGCTCAGAAGTGCCCTCTCCCTCTCTCTGGCTCGCCCGCGGCCCAAGTGAGGGTAATGGGCCCGCTCATTTTGCCCCATTCGGAGGAGCCTGGCTGCGGGCCGCTGGGCAGCTCCAGGCACCATGGGGCTGTGCATGCACCCTGGGCGCGCCGCGCGCAGGCATCGGAGAAACGCCGGGGGTCCCGGCGGAGGGTGGTCTCCTGTTGGCGCCCACCCCCGCGCCGTGGACCCTGAGGTCACTCACCGCCCGTAAGCTGTGCGGGGCCGAAGCACAGAGCCAGCTGGATCTACAGGACCACGGCCAGCAGCCTGCGAGGGGGCAGCGGCTGCTGCTGCTGCTGCTTCTCCAGAAATCCGTCTCCCGGGCTCCGGTTCATTCCATGATGCATCTTTGGTCCAGGCACCGCACCCGGCTCACAGGCGCCTGCAATCAGGAGCGGACGCGGCGGTGCCTGAGCCGCGGGGCCGTGGGGCAGCGGGGCCTCCCCTCCTCCATCCCCCTCCCTGCGGGAACCCCCCTCCCGGCCACCACTGGCATCACCACCCACCCCCCTACCCGCCGCGCGCAACCCGCGGCAGCGCCCCGAGGCGCCGCGCAGGTGGACGGCGGGGGAGGGGCGGCCTGGCCGGGATTGCGCCGGAACCTTGGCCACTAAGTCCGAAGCATCCCCGCGTCTCCTGCTGGACCCGCACTTTTGCCGGGGCCTATGCGTTTTCATTCTCGGGCACCTCGCGGCATGGCAGCGGGTCCCCGCGCGACCTACCCCACCTCCGGGCTCTAGGTCGTGCCCCGAGGTCGCGGGGGTTCCTGGCGCGACGGACCCCCCCCCTGGCCCGCGGGCTCCCGCGCTTACCTACGGGGCTTCTCTGGCAGCTTCCTTCCCGCCTCTGCCGCCTCCCTGCGCAGCTCTGACCCGCATCTGTGCGTGACCTCTGCGCCACCACTGCGCTAGCCAGAGGGAAGCCTCGGCAGCGCCAGACCCCCGCCCGCGCCCCGCCTCCGGCTCCCGCGGCACCGGGACCAATCAGAATCCCGCGCGCCTGCACCTGCCTGCCCCGCGGCCAGGCGGCCTCCAACCCACGCGGCGGGCCCGCGACATGTCAGCCCTCGGTCCCCGCGAAGGTTCCGCGCGTCCCTTTGGGGCCCGAGTGGCGACCGAAGCGGCTGAGACCCTCCCCATCCCAGGGCATCCCAGCGTTTGCCCTTCAGGATCCGCGGGTACTCCGATCCGAGGCCTGTGCCTTGGAACTGCCCTGGCCTCTCCCAGCGTCTGCGCCGCTTGCGCGGGTGTCCCGCGGGGGGCCTGTGCTGGGTGGGGGTGCGATCCTTGCAGCTGAAGAAGCCTGGGTACCCGGGAAAGGGAGGCCTCTGGAGGGGTGGGGCCTCAACCCGAGGGGTTCGGGTGTTGGCTCCCAGTCCTCAGGGGGTAGCCTGAGCCTCCACGTGGTTCTTGGAGCACAACCCGGCACCCGCATAGGGGTGGCCCACTCCCCCGACCCCTTTCTCCTCCGCCCACCGTTCCGCCCGAGGCTGGTCTCCCTCTAGTTGAAGGGTGAACTAAGGAGGTGGTGCAGGCAGGCGGCAATTCACTTCCGGGGCTCCCCGTTTTGCCGCTGCAGTTTGCGCCCTGAAAACCATTTTCCTGATACCAACAGCAAATCATCCCGATTCTATCGGGTTTGGATTTATTTCTTTGTTTAGGCTTTATCAAATTGAGATGGCCGCTTTGCACACCGTAGGTTTGACACTTTGGCACAAGTTAATTCCTGCTAATACGGTCTCACTTTGGGGGTTCTGGAATCTGAGTTGGGCACCATTCCACCTTTGAATATTTACTCCCATTTTTTTCCCCCTCAGTAAGCCATCCAATCAGCAAAGCTGAGAAATAGTTGACCATGCACGTTTTTACCGTAGTAAGAGGTCTACATGTATGTATATTCTACTGAACTCTGTTCTTCAACCAATGCGCAACCCATTTGTACAGACACCATCAGGATCAAAAGGAACACACACGTTTTTCTGTCCAAACACGGGATCTAGGCTGGAGTCCCCTGACATTTCTAATAAGCGGTCATTCCGCCTCATGGAATACTTCCTGAGGGAGCCTGGTACATTCGCCAACACCTCTCTTAGAAAAGCCTCTCCAGCAAATATAGTTTCTGACCCACACATGATGCAACAGAGAAGTTATTCTGAATAATTTGCTTCCGTTCATGCAACATAAGAAAAACAAACATGAGGGTGGCCACCGCAACACCCCAGCTGTGAGTTTTCTATAGGACCTTTTGTGTTGGTCTGCTAAAACAGCCCTAACCACGTAGCCCTTGCGGGGTCATGACCAAGACAGGTCTATCTTCTCAGTTTTGGAGGCCAGCCACTCA